>NC_138908.1:45281062-45498562 GCF_965231255.1 Vanellus vanellus | reverse complement strand
ACTTCATTTTCTGGCTAGTACTGCAGGCACAAATGAGTGGTTAGGAGAGAGGAAAGGGTTGTTATGATTCTTTTCCCATAACTCAAACACCCATATTAGATACAAACAAAGGTCATTGATTGGAGCATTTTCTTCCACAAGTTATAACAGTCTAGGTGAAGACTTGTTAAATATCTAATTATCAGTAAATGTTTCAGACTGTATATTCTAAAGCACTTAATAGTTCTTTCAATTTTTTCTCACTGCTGGTTCTTCAGCGGTACATATTTAGTCCTGAAAAATGTATCTCTGCACCTCCTTTTATTGAATAGCCCATTGATGCTCACATTCTAAGCGTTTTAAAGGTCTTTTTGAAGGAAAAGTTGGAATTACTCACAGGCAGTAGAACCAGGACATCTGGGATTTTATATTACGTTTTCTTTATTTTCTTGCAATTTTCCATTCCTTTCTTGTGCACTCAGGCAAGGTCTCTGCACAATTTTGGCCTATGGGGGAGAGTGAGAAGAGGAAAAAAGGAGTGACACATACCACATTGCATTTACATTTTGGCATATAGGATGTTCAGGATAAAACTGTATTTCTTCTGTAAGAGTAGAAATCTCAGCCAGTTTCTTATCATCTAGGGAAACCATGTACTTAATGTTAACAGAACAGAGAAATTTTATAAACTCTATTCTAAAAAACACCATTCTTTCTTCAAGGCTGACTTACCCTCACTCACATTTAGTTGCTTGAAATTATCATTACAGTAAATGAAACTACAATAAGTATGTATTTGTTTCCCACTAATTCAACTCCTGCAATAAAGTTTCTCTGAAGGCCCCTCTTTTGGTGTGCAATATGGTAAATCACTTTGCTTATCATGCATCAATGGATTTGTTCTCAACAATTGTGCAAAAGATGGCCATTGGAACTTACTGTAGTATATTACATTCAAGTGTGTATGGAACTGCAAAAAATTTTGGAAATGCAAGGGAGATAAATGCTGTTGATTCAGTACAAACCGCATTCATTGTACTTGTTTCAGTTTTTTTCCTTTTTCCTTCCTGAAATTACCTGCCATAAGGACCTATTGTCATTGTTTGGGCTGGGCTGGCCACTGAAACAAATGACAGATGCGCTTTTGTACTTCTCTCCCCTTCAGAGAAGGAAGAGCACCCCCCTTCAGGTTGAGAAGGATGAGAAAGAAAAGCGACTTATGAGTTTGGAAAGAAACTAAACTACTTTAATGAAATGTTAATAATAAAATAACAAAAAAGAAAATAGTGAAATATATACAACTTACACAAAACCAGTCTCGAGCTCCCAGAATGACAACCATCTCACTGGAAGACACTGGGAAAGTCCCAGACTGGACACAACGACGGACAGGAACTGTACTCCAAATCTGGATCCAGGAAAGCACGCATCAGGATGAAAGGCAGACAAACAGAGTCCTCCTCGGAAGAAAGAGGGCTGACCCCTTTGATCCCTCAGCTTTATACTAAGCATGAGGCAGATGGGATGGAATAGCTCATGGGTCAGTTTTGTGTCACCTGTCCTGTCCGCTCCTCCCCGCAGGTGCAACCCCTCTTTTCTGCTTCCAACCCTCCAACGGGACACACAACAAAGTTAGCTGACCTTAGTGGTTATAGCAATAAGTATAAGCAGGAGCCTCTCTACATACCACTCCTTGGTATAAATTATAAACAATTAGGTCTTATCACTCTGGAAGCTGATAGAGTTGGAAAAATACGCCATTAATTTCAGAGAGTTCAGTTAGTTAGAAGAGGCTTAGTTGTAAATTAAAAGTATTGAAAAGAAAATTGGTTTTGTTTTACCTCAAACCAGGACAACCTAATAGACACAAGAAACCTTCAGATTCTGAAAACGTTTATGAACAAAAATAACCACTTCCAGTTTAGTACTACCATTTAAAATATTCAGCTATGTAAACACTCACAGAGACAAATTTATAAAGCAAACTGCTTACTTTTTAAAAAAATGCAGATCCAAAGAAACTCTCATCAAAAATCATTAACGGAATGAACCAAAACTTTTGGCCCACTTCCTTCTCAAACCTGGCAGTACAGATCCACAAAGACTTTTGATGAGGCTAACAAGCTTTTCTGCCCTTCCAGCCCTTTCCTATTTATCTGGTCCTACCATCATACCACCATAAACACTGAGGGTCAAACCAATCAATGGGATGAAAGGATTAATTCAGACTAGAAATAGTCTTTACTTTTTGTGGGATAACTTTTTAAAATCTTAAAGTTTTAAAAATTCAGATTTTACCTAGACTGTTTCCCTGACCTAGACAGCCATACTCAAAGCCTTCAGACATACCTACACCTCAGAAGATGGGGGAAATAGAAAGGCAAGGGATAAGTGAGACAAGGAGTGCCTTCGGTCACAAGGAGCCTCCCACTTTGTGGGTAAGAGTTTTGGATCAAAAGGTGCAGGGAAGGACTGTTTGTTTCATACCTCCATTATAGAGAAGTTAAGAGAGAGAAGTGGAGGGGAATATGATAGGCTTGGAGGTAGGACACCCACTGGGAAGCACAGGATTCATGCTTATTTTGAGGGGCACCAAGAACTAATGCAGCTCCCCATGGAGAGTTCCACCCTCTTCCTGAATTCTCATAATTTTTTGTTTTCTCAATTTTCTCTTCTAAAATATCTCAGATACCATCAAAATCCTCACTGAAGTCAGGGCATCCCTTCTTTCCAGAAAGCCAGTTTCAGCCTCATGGAAGACTAACAGGTTGTTTCAGCATGATTTATTTTTGACAAATCCATGCTGTTACTCATGAACTTGTAATACAGGCTCATCATTCATAACCAGCAGAGTTATAATTTTCTGGCTCACGTGTCGTGTGTCCCCCAGTCCCCCAGTCCCCCATGACTATCAAACATGGATGCTTTTTGTTTGGTTTTAATGAACTTTATCCACCTTCCATAAGTTCTCAATAACCATTGCCACTGCATCTGATGCTATCTCAGCCAGTACCCTGTGTACAATAGGGTGAATTCAATCAACAGTGACCAAATTGAAAATGACTCACTGTTTAAGGAACATGTTAGAGCTTGGGAGTAGGTTTGACTGTTTTTTTTTTTTTTATTTTGTAGGGTTTTAGGGTTTGGAGGATGGGGTGGGTGTGTTACATTTTATATTGCCTATGAAAAAGGATGTTACGCTTTATCATCACACAATGTTGTGTACTGACTATCAAATGATGATGTGAAAATCATACGATTAAGGAAGAATATGTTTCAATTAAGTTTCCATTTATTTGTATTCTCAATTATAAAGATAAAGGGTGAAAAAAGATAGAATAAAAGAAATGGTTTCCCTTTTCTCAACATGTATTAGAAATTTTTAATAAAATCATGTCCACAGAGAAGAAAAGGTAAAAAAATTCCTCCTTGGTCAACAATTACTGTAAACATTTCTCAGCACAGGCTAATTTTAATCCTTCATCATATATCTGGTAATTTTTTTAGTCTTTTCCCCCAGAGTCATGAGAAATAGAAACTTTCACTCAAAAAGACAAGGAAAAAAATATTTTTTTTTTTCTTGCAGGTTGCTGCACTCAGGAATAAAAGTTTTAAGAACACATCAAATATTGCAAGAGGCTTGATAACCTTATGAGAACTTGTAAAAACACAGGTACCCATTTATGGTTCTCATTGCTAAAAACAAGTCTGGGTTGGAACTCTGCTTTACCAATAGAGGTCCAACATCCAGCCATCTCATAAAAGCAACTGTTATATGTATTTATTATGTACCCAGTCATTGCAAACTTGAAAGAATGTGAGATCACAACACTACTCCACTTAGGAGAGAGAGAATATGTTTTGCAATTTGAAGATCTGCCAATTGGTATCAAAAGGCTTATTTTGACAGACTTAAGCATAAAGTAGAACTTGGATGTTCACTAAAACAATGTAGCAAACAAGCTGCATTACCACTGCTTTTCCTTTTTCCTGACCTAGTAGCTACATACAAGACAACTCCTAAACAACTGAGTTCTTGAGAAGCAATTTTTCCTTGTGTATTTACCTAGAACGGCAATGAAAGGCACAAATTTTTGCTAAGAATATTTATGGGTATAGTGTTACCTGTCCCTGACTAAGTCAAACTTAATGCATATCTCCGAAATGATGCTATTCACTTATTTTGGCATCCCAAGCAGTCAGATAACTAACTATGCAAAGGACATAAAAGCCAAATCACAGAAGCAAGTTTTCAGTACAAAATTAGGATGTCACATCATATTTTATGATATCAAGTGATTCTTAAGTGAAAAATTGCTGTTAATGAAATAATCAATGCTACTAGATTAAAGAAGGTGATCTTATAATATGGTGGGCCATTGTAGCTCCAGATCTTAAAGATCTGTAATCCTGACCAAGAAAAAAAGCAGTATTAGTGAGGATGAGGATTTTTCAAGTCTCATTTAACTTGTAATTTGACAAGTAGTTCACTTATGAGAAGCTTTAAACATATTGCTCTTTCAAGGCTTAAATATAAAATCCTTAATTCAAGATATATGACAAATTAAAAGAAAATGTAATTAAATAACATGGGGAATCCCACTTACAATTTATTAATTTTGCTGATTTTTGGAAAGTCCTGTACTTCCAGATGTCTCTGTGCTTACAGTAATGAACATTTGCTATGTCTTTGTGTCTCAAAAACATTAAGTCGTGATATTTTTCTATTTGTACAGAGACATTTGATGAGAACTAGCTGGTACCATTTTCCTTTAACTTCTGCTGGGGAACTGTGGTATGAAAAAGGCAATCTTCTTTTGCAAGCAAAATAAAATGATCAAGCAATAACTGCTGCTTCTTAAGACACAAGGACACCTAAAGACTCAGGAGGAACCCACAAGACAAGAAATGAAGAATGAGACATGAGAAGAACAGTATCTTTGCTTGCGTTCACAGTCAAGGATTCAGGTTGCCATAAGAGAGAGAAAGAATGAGTTTACATGATTTGGAAAAAAAAAAAAAAAAAAGAAACAAAACAAACAAAAAAAACCCGGCCTGATTTAGAACGGTAGGCAGCCATAACTCCTAAAGAACAGGAAAGCGTGTCAAGGAATGGTGTTTTTCTACTTCGTCTGGAACATATGCTTTTTATTACCTAAATTGAAAGTCATTACTTTTGTAAGACTGTAGGGTATCTATCTCTGCTTTTACTACCTGTGAACAGGTGGCTTGCAAGACATGGATCTCAAAATCAGATTGCAGACGTGGATCAACAACGATGTTGCAGAAGACAGTATGCACAAGGAGTTAGACACCTGTACTACTCTTACCATCCCAGAAGATGGGGCCAAGCAGTGGGTTGGCATGGATGGAGGTAATACCCAAATTCTGTGTGACTGCAGAAGGATTAAGAACAAAGTATTCCCATAAGGGACATAAAAGAGCTAACTTTGCAGTGTCCCTTAAATTAATTTTATTTACTGTCTCAGAGCACAGTTGCTGTAGATACTGAGGTTACAAACGTGCTTACATCCTTCCAAAAATGAATTAAACAGTTTTTTGTGTTAATGGAATACGCAGTTCTGTTCACATGGTGTAATTGTATCACAAGACTTACCTAGTTAGAGACAGGACAGACAACCACCATAGTCTCTCAAGTTCTTTGCTAGAAACAGCAAAAATTTTAAAAGTCTGTGAATAAATCTCTCTAAGGTGTCTTAAAAGTAATTATCAGGAGACAGTGATTTGGGGTTCTGATTTTTTTTCTTGCACACAATGCAGGAGCAGTTTCTTACAGATTGAAGCTGGGATTAGCCCCTTTCATTTCTTATAACCTGTTTGACATGAAAGCTCTTTCAATTTTCAACCCCCCACATTGTTTTGATTTTTTAATTTTTTTTTTTTCTTTTCAGATAGAAACTTTAAACACAGTTCTGTCCTGCACCAAAAAAAGGAATGAACCTGAGATCACCTTTTCTTATAAACTGGAATATAAGTACATTTTAAAAGGATAATGGGACAATTCTGAATTATTGCTGTAGTTTTTTTCTTAGAAAGAATATCTAAATCAGTAATTTGCTTTCTATATTGTATGACTGAATTTTTTCCATCACAAGAGCATAACACACGTCCTAAGTCTTTGTATTTTGTGTCAACTTGATAGGAAAATGGGAAATGTCTATAGCTCTTCATTTCAAAATACAGGTGCATTAGGCATCTTTTCTTGTACTATTTTCTGAAAAAAAAAAAAAAAAACCAACTAAAAAAACAAAACCAAAACACAGAAAAATCTAGGAGTTACTTTAGAGTTTGAGCTATGCTCTCCTTTATTCTTCTTTCTCAGTTTCTTTATTCTTTTAGGAGGAAAAGTGCCCAAAATTGCTTTTGGAAAGATTGCCTTTACAGTTTCTCTTCGCTTGTACAGTCATTTTGCCGAAACCTCAGGACCCAGTGCAATTGTCATTGGAGCCAGTGACTTCACTAAGCACTGCATGGGGTGTTCTGTTTTCCAGATAAGGTAAGCACCCTTTTCCCAGCTGCGCAACATCCATTGCTTTTGGCCACAATACATACTCCCTCAACCATCACTGGATCCTCCAAACCCTTAGTGTTCCTACCAGTATGCCTTGATGGCCAAACTGCGTAGCTAATTCACAACTTCAGTTAACCTTTTTCAAAACAGAATTAAAATGTTCTTTTTGAAAGCAACACGTTTCCCTGTGGAAATGTCTGTTTCCTTTCTACCATGCTTCCCCCTGCCTCACCTTTCTCAAAGAAGAAAAAGTACATTTCTCCTAGAAATACTCATTAGAGGGACAGCCACTACAAGACGTTTCTACTTATAAAAAATGAAAAGAAAAAGAAAACATTGAAGCAAAACCCCCAAAATGTTTTCAGAGCTCGTTAAGCACTAACAAGTTTTTTTACTCTTCTTAGATGGCAAGCCTATTGCTGCAGGAGTCCATTCATTAAAGCTGTTTTACTCCCGTTACTTTTATGCCTTCAGGTCAGAAGAGCTGATATCCCGCACTATGCACTGAGAGGTATTCCATGTGAAAGTAACCGTCACAGCGAGAGCTTGGTGAACAGAATCAAATTACTCTCAAATCTGACTGTTTTCCATTGTTTCTTGAAAAGTAAGATATTGGGCACATTGCTGTAGAGTGTTTTCCATTGTTAACTTTTGTATTCTTCATCTCCGGGAAGAAGATAAATATTGCACACCTGCCAGGATGTGGCTGCAACTGCAGAGATTGAAGGTCATCTCCCATCTTGCAAAGTGAGGATTACAACTGTAGGCTGTAATCAGTGGTAGGTTGTGATGGCTCTGAAGCAACAGTCATGTAATATAGACAAGAGAATTTATGTAGGTGCTTTAAAAAAATCACCTAGCCTTTAAAAAAACACACTCGAGACACTGGGATTTTATATTTATTACACATCAACCCTTGAAAAGGCATAGACAAAGAAAATACAGTGTTAGTTAATAATGCTTTAGCTTTCTTTTCTAGGGTCTGATGTTGTCTAGTAGTGTATCCCACATTATCCATTGGATTATAATACATACTTAAGTTATAGCTGCAAGGCTAAAGAATTTGATAGTAATAATACCTCATTATTTTTTCCTTTAAATAGCTGTGAGACAAGTTATTTGCTGGAATAACTCCAGTGAGCTAGCAGACTTATGCCAGCAAAGAATTTGGCCTTATTAGTCTGTGTAGCTCCTGCCATGACTGACAAAACAAAGTAAGATGGGATTTGATCACATCTGGAAGTAGAAGCAGAAATTCAGTTGGCTTAAGACTGTAGCTGTTCAGAAGATGAAAAACACAGAATGGTGTCACAACTTAAGTGAAAAAAATCCGTTTAACATAATAAAATGAATCCACCCCTCTCCAGTACTTTATTACTCCTACAAACTTGAAAAGTTTCAAATTCAAGTGCCGTTGCTATTCAATAAATGAGTGATAAGGAAAATATACATATAGTGTAAAGACAATTACTGGACTCTTGGTGGTCCAGTACCTAAACAACTGAAACCAAATGACAAAATATAGCTTGTTGAACAACCTGATGCATCAGGGTAATACCAACAGCAAAAATGTGAATGCTCCCTGTTGTTAAAAAAAAAAAAAAAAAGAGAGAGAGAAATCAGAAATCAAGTTCAAGTTAACCAGTAATGAAAGATTAGATTTCTTTCAAGACTTCAAGAAACCTGGTCTGATAAACTCCCATGACCCACAGTTTTATCTTTTAAAGTAAATTCAAGAGGCTGAGAAACATCGTAACACCTTTTTTTTTTTCCCTTACCTTTTCATTCTTGCTTCTTACAGCATAATCCTTCCAAAAGATGTCACAACACCTACACACATTCTAGGTTTGGTTTCTTTCAAATCTTTCATTAATAGCTGTATCTGGGACTCTGATAAAAATCCCAGTTTTGCTTGATGCCCTCATCTAGGTGTTTTAAGAAGTTAAAACAAGAACACATGGATACGTATGTGAAGATTAACAAACTGATGTCCTATCTCCAGAAGGTGAAGGTTTATTTTCATCTTAGAAAATACCCTTAGAAAGAATGGAGTCAGAAAACAATGTGTAGGACTACTCCATCGAGATTCTGAGGTCAGGAAGGGAATATAGTCTAGTAAAAAAAAAAAATAAAATCAAAATTATTCTAAGACATTTTATAGTCTTTCCAGTGCAAAGAAAGTTAGTAGCTGAAATTTAAATACATACATATTTCTTACAGTGCAGGAAAATAGCTGGTACGTCAGAAACACCAGGATAACATCTACTCTGACATTTTTTAAACACAACTTTTTAAATTCAGTGACAGAAGGGAGATTATAGATACCTTGGTTTGAGCTTGACTACAGCTGTAATGAAATAAATTCGTTTAGAATAATGAAATTCTTACAAAATTAAATTTAATCCAGGTCCTTTAATAGTTCTGATGAAATTTAAATGATTTTTTTGTGTTAATAACTTTTACACAACCTGCTTTTTGTGGTATTATTATGTCTCTACCATCATTCCAATGGATATGCTGAAATAGAACGTGAAGTACCCTTCTCAGAGAGACTCTGACAAAGCTGAAACCATGAAAAACTTGAAATCCCTTTTTAAAAATACCCTTGTGCTTCTGAGAAACTATCATTTTGTGCTACTGTTTCTTTTGATTTCTGGAAGGAAAAGGAAGATGACTCAAGTAGTACAGATGGTCCATTTTTAGTGTGTTTCTGGCTGTGAAAAATTTCTTTGGTCAGAGACTGTTTTACAAATGTTTTGAAATCAGCCTTCATTTTACCTACAGGGCACCACCTTGGATAGATTTGCCAAACTCTACAGAGCCATGTTCTTATTAATAACTGTTTTAGTAAGCTATTATTGTATGATTACACAGTATATTATGAGCAGGTGAAAATTAATATTTTTTTGAAAGAGAATTAATTTTTTTGTGGCTTTAATAAGCTGAAGAGACTTGCAAAAGCAGCAAGCAAGTAAGCCAGAGCTGGTGCAGTCAAAGGTATCACATGGTGATGAGTTGAGGGGAAGACACCCATCTTTTAGGGATCTGAAAGATGTCAGAAGTCATTTTCCCCGACAAAAACATCCTGTAGAGAAATATGGAACAAAACCATTTATGCCTCAAGTACCTCTGCAAAGGTCCTGGCCATTTTTAAAAATATTCTTCGTTGAAGATGGGGGAAAAAATCCACTTTTTGAATCAGCTGGTTTAGATCAGTTGATTTTTTTTTCCATTTCCAGGCATGGGATATGAAAAGAGTGACCTATCATATCTCCTAGTTATCTTGTGGGTTAATCGGGAACAAACATTGTGGAGAAAATGTGCTGCCTGGACTGCTTTAAGGCCAGTTTTCAAACTTCAGGGGTTTTAAATTTGGGGCTTAAAAAATCCTGAAACTTCATCTTATTTGATTCCAACTAAATCACGGTCACTGTACTCTTGGAGATGTTTTCCATAGGTAATCACAAACTGACAATTTCTTTCCAAGTAATTCTGTTTTCTTTAACTATTTATCAAAATTTTAGAATAAATTGTATACTATTTTCTTCTCACATATAATTTTTGCATATTGTGAATCAGCTTTTTCTGCTTATAACACATTCCCCATTAATAAAAAATACAAATACCAATATCTCCAATATCAAAGTGTAATTGCAATTTCAGCAGAATACTTCTTTTCAAGCAAACAAATCACTACATTGATAAAAAGTAGGCTATAGACACCTTGTTTAAATCCTTAATATCTTAAAAGTTTTACTGGCTTTCAGATTAGATCACAAAGTTTACCTTTATCTAATTTAGATTTTCCTGCAATGATTTCCTGATCAAGTTTCTCAACTACTAAACACTGTATACATTCTGTACAACGGCAGATAGAGTGCTTTGTCTCCTATACAGTAGGTATAATTCTATCGTGTCTCTATCTGTTTATGATAAACCAGAGAAGACATTAATATTTAAAGTTCATTCATACATGAATATTTTTCATTTATTTACTCATTTAGATGGTCAGAAAAAAGGTGTATAAAGAGTAGAGGAGAGAAATCAAAAGAAAATCCCAGTCACTTAATATGTCTTGTTTTAAAACATGATGATGAGTATACAACATGTTCATACTGGAGATGTTTTATGTGAAAAGGGTGTTTTTTCTACAGCACTGAAATGAATCTCAGGTCTGCATTCCACCTTGGTACAGTAGCCAGGAATTTAAGGCTGCTTTTGCATTAAAAGGCGGTACTTAGAAAGAGAAACTACAGTCCAAACATCAACCAACTGACTTGGTAAAGGTCTCTGTTACGAAAGCTGAATCCTTCATGCAGAAAGGATCAGGGCTGTTCAGAGTTAAGTGGGAGGAGTGAGAGGTAAGTAGGTGCCAATATGAAGAAAAACAAACAAACAAAACCAGAAAATAACTTAGAAAAAGAGCTGTGCGGGTCTGAATGAGTTTTAAGGAGAAAAGGAATTATTGGGCAGGCCAGTGAAGCTCCTACCTTGGAACAGATAAGAAAATTCTTCACTGCTAAGAATGATGGAGACTTGTGTGCCGTTGTTTTCTATTTTCTTCTTTAAGTTCCTTTCCAAGCTTGTAATCAACTTTTTAACACTTTCCTTCATTAGAATAAAACTTGTTTTCATTTCATGGACTGTAGTCATGGAGGTGACTCACCAAGTAATGAGACCAAATACTGCATTCACTACTGAGTGAATTCATACTGATGAACACTAATAAAAATCACTCTTAGGATGTCTGCAATCCAATAGGATTTGGGGATTTCTAGAAATTGCGGTATGTTTCCCACCAACCTGCAAGAGTAAATTTGAGTGACGGCAGTGTATGTGCCAGAACAAAGGAAGATCTCACTGTTGGCAACCAGTACTATACTGCCAAAAAACAGGATGCAGAGTTGCAGATCTCAACACAGTCATATTTCTTTACACCCTTTCCAAAAAGTATTATTCAAAGAGATGGTTGCTTACCATTTCCTGCTCTAGAGTCATGTGGCAACTGAAATAAATATGAAGAACACACATTTCATAAACAGGAATTCTGAAATAGTGAGGACTGGATTTTTGTCACTTAAATGCAAGTACGTATATGAGGTGACTAAGTTCTAAGAATATTGTCCCTAGAATATTTATCTACTAAGAAGATTGTGAGCAGACACTTCAGTTTGTCAAAGACTAGGCTGATGGTAGCATTAGCATTTTTTCACAGTTCTCTGCTGACTGTTGGGAGATTGGACTGCTATTTCAGGCATGTTAATTAATCAGAATGAATCCAGGCCATGTTCTTTACTTTGGAAAGTATAAAAGATAAGCAGATCTTAGCAAAGCAAATAAACAGTTGAATGCACTTCTTTGTCTCAGTTTCCTCACAGGGTTTGTGCTTCCTTCAGTACTATATGGGAGCTTTCTGGAGGTCCTTGATCCTTTCTGGTCTTCTCTTCCCTCCCTTAAGCACATAAGTCCTCAAATACAGCATAACTGCTCAGACTTGTCTGGTTTTTACACGTACGTGTTTCCCATCTTCCTCTCTTAAATGACTGATGGAAGTAATTCCTGACAATTCCCCTCCACCTTGAGTATCCTGTCAAATGAAATTATCAAAATACTCCATGATCTGGCATTTATCTGTGGTATTTTCTGACATCTATTATCTGTTTATCTATTTATCTAATTGGCAGACCAGTTTTTCTGGTCTAGAATCTACTTGGTCAAGGACAGCTTCCAATAGAAAGATCATCAAAGACTAATGAATTATCCAGCAGTCTTTGAGTCCACAATTATGATAGCTATGCTTCAAGATAAAAGATAGCAGAGGATACAGACCATCCTCATTAGTAAAGACAAATTAACAGATTATTGAACTAAATGTTCATAATCTCCAGCTGGAATTATATATTATGCAGATTGCCTTTATCATCCTGTTTCACAAAGACTTGTTGCCGTGATCATTTTAGGATTATTTTTAGAGTGTGAAAAAGTCAGTTCTTAGATAAAAATGTTAATGTCAAATACTCATTCTTCTATGAACTGAAAATTAGGCTCACTCATCTAAAAGGTCATCCAAAATCAAGATGAGCTACCCCAGAAAATGAGTGAGCTGACTTCTGGCAGCCTGAACTGCCACTTCCTCAAAATTACTATATTCTGCTCAAGTGAGTATTTGAGTTTTTATTTTGTACTTTGGAGCATGTCATGTTCCCATGCACTGCAGGTGTTTGAAAAGAAAGAGGCCCCTTTTGCACTGAAGAGTGAGGTTTTGGTAAATAATAAAACCTATGAACTCTCAATAAAATGTATCAACTTTTTTCAGAATGGTGATTTAATTTTTAAAATATCATGAAGCCCTTCTGTTTGCACGGGCAGACACAATAATCCTCTGCCAGCAACAAAAGTAGAACATTTTTGTTGATGCAAAGCTGGCTAATGCTATGCAATGTAATGAAATGAATTATCTGTTAACAGCAGTTTTCCATGAGATTGAAACTGAATCATCCCACTGACTTCACTGAGAAAAACATCATATCCTTAGGACCCAGTTCCTACTGGAAAAAGTAGATTCCAGTAGGAATTACCCAAGTTAGAGCTGTTTGTATCTCCTGAGGTTTATTTTCACCGCGATGTAAACTAAAGAGTTGATGGCAGTATTACTGATAACTTTCCTCTTAAGATGTGGATGAAAAACCATTTGAACCGGGACTGTTAGTAAGTTTCGGCATCGTTCTAAAATTCAGAGCAAATGAGGAGGAACAGATACCATATAAAAGCACATTTTTATAGTACAGTTTTCACTCATTATCATGGGGCTCAGTTGTAATTTTAACTGTGACACACACATATAATTTTTATTTGAATTAAGCTAAAGCATTCTAATAAATTGAGGAAAAGATGCCGGTGTACTATGGATTTGCCTGAAAAATATTTTGCTTATTAAATTCCACGTATTTGTCATTGAAGTTGCTGAAAAATCCTTTGTTCATCAGATCATATGACATCAAAAGGCTGCTGTACTAGAGGAAATATTTCTGTATCCCTTCCTAAAGTGTACCAGTATTTTGAGCCATATTGGAGATCACAATTCTTTTCAGACTTCACTTTAAAATTCTGATTGACAATGTTTTGGATAGCTAAATTCTTTTTAAAACAAAAAGAATAATAATGAAATTTATAGCCTTACGCTTGATTGAATATTTTTTGCTTCTCATAAAATTTTGCCTTTTGTCATACTACTTTACAATCATGTAGATCATCTTCCTGAAGCCCTTGATATACAATCTGTAGTAACCTAAGTATGTAAGTTAGAAGGACAAATATAAGAATAACTAAATTAAAAAAAAATGCATGTCGCTTATTTTGCTCACAAATTTGGGTAATATGATTGTTTACAAGTATACATGTCTTTTGTTTTAACCACTAAGCATTTGATGTTACTGTAAGGCTTAACTGAAGTTACATCTACAGTGTAAGTACTGTACAATACGTTATTCCTATGTCATCCAGACATACAGTGCCAGTCTAAGCCCAAGTGACTGCACCATGTCATATGTGTCAATGATATCTGGAATGGATGCTCTTCTAGTAAATCCACCTCTGTGCCTACACAGAGAAAACCTAAATGTGCATGTTATTGTGATTTTGCCTCCAGTTACGATCACCTCTACTTTGCCTTATATCCAGAAGTAATTTGTACTTGGCCTTGTAATTAAAAGTCTCGATACAATTCATTCTGTGAAAAAATCACAGTGATGCTGACATTATTCCTGGAAATTTCAGTGTGACACATGGTCAGACATGAGTGTTTTGTTTTTTTTTTTTAGTCTCTGTCAAGTTGAATGAATATGAGAGAACTAACTCTCTAATGTCAAACCTGCAGTGAAAAATAACTTTAAAAAGAAGCCTAAGTGTTCAGTCATTTTGCTGAATTATGGTCGTTAGTTGTTGCTAATTGTCCCCAAAACTTATGTTGTGACTGCCATTGCACTTTTGGAAATCATAGACTGAAGCCCTTCATATACTAAAGGCCACCTTCAGCCATGTAAGCACAGCAAAGTGGCCTATAAACCTCTGCAGGCATTCGGTACAGAATTGTTTGTTGGTACAAAATTGACAACGTAACTCGTGAGTTACCTAATAGTCAGAGACTCAGTTACTGCAATTCAAAGAGCTGGCACTCATTTTTGTTTCACATAGGGTAAAATTAAAACTTGTTAGTTTTTTAAGAAAGATTAGGGGTAACTGCAAGCTCATTTCTCCCCAAAATAATGACTAGAATTTTCCAATAAACTACCAGTACCTCAGCTCTTTATACTGTATTTCCAATAACACTAATAAGGTTTCTGGATCATTTTTACTATTAATAATTATTATGGATCACCATGCAGTACAAATATGATTCGTGTCATCTACATATATCACTGCATTAATCAGGTTTGACTGTAGGAAGGAAAAACGAATAGTAAAACCCATAAAACTGGTTTGCTTTACTGTATTGCTAGCCTACAGTCTCAAGTTCAGGAAGGAATGCAACAAGCTAATGTGCTCCAGAAAATGTCCAGTCAAAGCAGGAAATTTCCTGCTCACGCTTCCACAAAAGGAATGTAAAGAACATTCTGATTCTGCAGAGTTTTTTAATATATTTTTAAGGGAAGGTTAATAATGTCACAAAAGTGAAAATGAATGGATGCTTGGATGCCATCAATGGACAAGGCACAGTGAAGAATCTTGAAGAACTCTGAAGAATGTGGGTTGCCATCTTTAATTCTCTAGCTCCACCTAAATGTAACCTTTTGTCCTGAAGAGAGCAGATGAACAAACCAGACTGCCTGTCCAAAAGACATCACACACAGATTTAAACCATAGGTGTGGTAATAAGTTAAAAAGACGTTACCAGTGAGGGTATATTAGTAAGCCAGTCTTAAGGCTAGAGACACAAACTGGTTCCAAGCAGCCAGTGACATCTCCCAGGTGCTGTCCTCTCCCCACCTTCTTACAAAGAAGGGAGGGATGATTCCACTGTGGTGGTGTCTCAGTTCTAGAAACATGCAGTAGCTCTGAATTAGGTTAATTGAGTTAGTCCTCATTGACAGATGTGTTCCTTCTGGGCAGCCAGCTAAAACTCAGTGGGGTTTGTGAAAAATGTGGACAAAATAAACTGCCAACTAATTGATTGAAATATTCATCAAGGGATATGATTCACAAGAGAGAGGCTGAAGGAGGGTCCTGATTGAATTTCCTTTGGCCTCTGCATTCATTCAGAATTCCCTGGAGGTGGCGTTCCTGGTGATGAATGACATCTGTGTTAGGAGCAAAACAAGAAGGCTGTATGATTGGTTAGGTGTTCTCAGTTCTCTGCATGGGGATTGGGATAACATGGTTGTTTACTGGTATGAAGGAATCTGTACAGCCCAGACAAAGTACAAAGTGATTATCAATTTGCAGTCAAATTTATGTGTAATGTGTTTTGTCCTTATCCTTGTCCAATATTTTTACAACAATGCACTTCTATAATTATAACAGTGGACAGAAGAGGGGCATGATAGGTGGCTGGTTGCATTCCCATTGAATTGATTAGAAAAGCCAAGACATATTTACTGTATTAGCAGCGTGATAGGGTGCTAATGTCAGGAACAGGAAAAAAATTTAAAAGATGTTATTTAAATTTAACTAAGTAAAATGAAATATAAATAAATAATAAGGATTCTCAGGATGCTGCTTTTTTTTGCTTCTTTCAGTAGTTAACTAAACAGACTGGGAAGACCTCTAATCTTGCAGGATATTTGACTGAGGACAGTAGATCCTTGCCTCTGTGCAGGATTCAACCACTCAGGACTAGTTGTAAAATTAAAGCCTGATTTCTTTGTTCAGCACATTACCTCTTGAAAAACAAACAAATAAACAAATAAAACCAAAACAAAACAAAACCCCCCAACTGATTAAAGGAAGAATTTCTTGAAACTTCCTGCAAAGTTTTCCCAATTGCTTGCCTTCCTACTTTGTGTTCTTTGACTGTGAGCTTTCACAGTCTCAGAAATGCTACTTAGAACAGAGATCAGCCAGCATCACCTCCTGCTGTCACCAGCATTTGATCAGATCATCCCTGTTTTTTTCTAGTTAAGTTTTGAAAATATTGAGGATGGAGATTCCACAACTTTGGAATTGGTTGTTAATCAACCAAAAAGTTGTTTACATACAACATTTTAGGGTAACCTATTCCAGGGCTTCTCCACACTTCTTGTGAAAAAGACTGTCCTAATACAGATTTTCAGGAGTATCATCTTTCCGGACTTTGTAATAATGACATATGAATAATTTCTAGTAACCAATCAACTGAACAAAAAGTCCTCCAGGAGAACTTATGGCAAAGCTAGAAAATTAGAGAGATCTGATCCTACTCTTCCCACTCACCAGCCCTACAAAATTGTACTTGCATGACACTTCATAATTATTACTTTGGAGTAAAATCTGATTTATTTATTCAACAAGATGTTTATTCTCCAGTAACATATGCAATAAAGTCAGGTTTTCTGTGAAGCAAATTCAAATTTACCAGAAAGTAAATTGCACAGCCAGGTGAATAAAAGTCTGAGAGGCACCCTATGGATAACATAAATAATATCAGCTTTCTGTCTTTGCTTCTTTCTGTGTGTGTTTTGGTGATGGTCTCTCTAATAAAGGCAAGCAGATTCTTAAAAATTTTCTTTATCCCTTCTACAAGGAATTTCACACACCAAGAACCAGGGAATGCCAGGTTAAGGTATGCAGCATTTCTGTAACACTGAAGAAAGTGTTGAAAACCTAAACTCAAAAAAATTTAATGGGAAAAGTTTTTGCAACAAATATTTTGACAAGTTCTTTTAATTAACCTCCTCTTAGGGCTTTAAAGCAAAAGCTTTTCATTTGAAGCATTTTTATTTTTTTGAAATAACAAAAGGAAAAGCTCTCTGTGGACTTGACTTCAACTAAAACCAATGATTGCCACTATTGGACTTGAATGAAATGGATGTGCCCTTTAACCTGCTCTGATAAAATGTGTCTGCAGCCACCAGCACTCAAGCTTGTAGTGCTGTTAGCCATGCACAAACATCCAATATTTGTCTCTTACTCATTGTGAACTATAGCAAGGTTTATTCAAAGAGATATTTATGCATGAATAATGTGTAGCTTTCAGCTCAGAAGCACTACAGGTTTAAGTGTTTCCCTTCGATTTGTGCACTGCATGAGTCATACAAGAAAGCTGCCAGTGCTTCGTCACTGAACATTTACTAGAGTTTTGCTCTTGACCTTAATTTGTGCACAATCAAGGGGATTTCTAAAATCATAGATGTGTCGTCTTCTAGCTCTATTTGTGCCAGTAAAGATGCTCTACTTCTGGTTGCTCATCACTCTTCTGTAACTGCCAATGGAAAATATCATGTAAGTGAGCCATAACCTGCTTCAGAAGATTGATCAGGGTTAGCTCAAGCCTCCTTCATTGGTAGGTTAAATCATTTAATCAAATTTTATTTGATAGGATTCAAAGGAGCTCTCACTGGTTTTTCCATTGACAGAAAGCACAGGAAATGAAAGCACAAAAGATGGTCACGAATCAGAATAATTATTTAAAAGGTGGGTATTTGGCTTTCACTGAAGAAGCCAAAGATTTTAGAGAGAAGCCATTGAGTAAACAGGGAGAAGCTCTGACCTGGACTAAGACCAGATCAATCCACTATTTATCTTTGCCTGCAAAAAAGCTGTCTTCCTCCCCCTCCCCGACATTCCAAGCTAAACCTATGCAATTCTATCCCACATAATACTCTATCTGAGCCTACAATGGTATTTCTGATTACGTTTTTTGAACCCCAAAACAGCCTGAAAAATATGTAGATGAAACAACCAGATATATGTCTAAAAATTAAAAAAAAAAAGCATAAGGTACCATGTCAGTCTCACACTGCCAATTTAGACTGTGAAAATCTGGACACCTTAAAATCCAACTCACAGAAAGAACACATAAAATGCCACAATAGATCAGGTATATTTAAAAGGTATTTAAGCACCTAACTTCTATTAAGTTTATGCCTAACACGCATTTACTGATGTCCCCAAACACTTTTAAAAACTGTCTTCTGTGTTTCTAACGGGTTTACCAATTGGTAAACTTATTTCCATGGTTCCCAGACTCATGGAGAGCACGTGTGTGAGTGTGAGTGTGTGTGTGCATATGCACGCACATGCATAACAGAAGAATTAGGAGACGCATATATTTGTCCAGCATAGCAGAACAACATAACAGCATGGCAAAGTCCTTAACAGCATATGAACAGGGATACAATTAATCTTACTTTCTTGCAGGACAACTCGATACTCAAAAGTTTAAAGATTATACTACAATCCAAAATACAGTTTTTCTGAGAGCTCAAGTATCAGCAATGAGATTGTCACACTTTTGTATCCAAATTCTTCTGTGGTTTCCTCTAAAATGTTGGTTTGTAACCTTATGCCATTATTTTTCCTGTCAAATAAGCCCGTGGGATATAAATTGGCCTCAAATTAATGTCTCCTTAACCACCAACTATACTGTCAAGCAGATTGGGTGACACAGCTAATGGTTCTTTAGCAGATATTTCTTCCATAATCCTAGTTACTGTATGTTTCATTGTTGTATTTTTTTTTTCCAAAATCAGACAGACCTTAAAGAAGCAGAATAAAAGACACACATGCTCGCACATACACATATCCTTCATACTCTGATTTGCCAGAAGAAGTGGATTGGCCCAAGTTCAAGAGCCATTCTTGAAGCAGAACCTCTTTTAATCACATTTCATAAAGCTGAAGAGCCAATCCAAGCATGTAAGTGAATGCTACCAGAGGTTTTTAATCCAGATAAAACCCCTTCTGTAAAAGAACTGAAAAACCTGGTGAAATACAAAGGGAAATGTACACCTCTGAAGTACAAGCTACTCTCACCAGAAGTCAGAATTTTTACTTTCATTCAGTCCCACATCCACTACTAAAAATGATCCTATACTTCTGGCACTGTCAAGGAGGTTTTGAGATCTAAGAGTCGGTACCTCTGAAGACGAAGTACCTACAACCACCTGACCTGGTGAAGGATCCTGAACTGCTTCCTTTATGTGTCTCTAGACTGAGACCAGTGAAGTGAGAACCAGGAGACAAAACAGGGAGGTTCAGATTTTCCCAGCTACTGAGAACTTACCTCCCAGAGAAATCAATGTTTTACAAATAATGTCTCTTGCTCCTTGTCTTTTCAATAGCCAGCAGCTAGATATTGGAATATGTGGACTTCTGGGTGTCTCGTCAGTGTTCAAATAGAGACAACAAATTATTTTTTACATTACATAGCACACCTTTCTTTTTTTTTCCCCACATAATCCCTACTAAGAAGCAGGCATGAATGCATCTATTTGATAATCTGTACATCCACCCATCCATCCATCCATCCATGCATCCATTCAATAGTGGTCACGACAGATTAGATTTACAGCTTCCATAAACTGATATTGACCTGATTTGAAAAGTAAAGTGCTGAAAATCCAGTCCTTGCTGAAAAAGATGCTAGTTGTTACTTCCTGAATAAAGGTTTCTGCAAGTAAGCTCTGCAGACCAGCCACAAGAAACCTCACGAGGAAGTGGGTATAGTATAAAGGACTTGAAAATTTGTTGGGAAGTAGATGTTTTTTGGTAGGAATCCACAATGTATGCCCAGAAGCCTCTGAACCAGTCGCTCCCTGCACTCTGAAATCAAAATACTTCTTTAGACTAGGATTAAATCTCACACTTCCATAACTTTTCCCCATACTATAGTTCTATCTTCACACATAAAAGTCATCAAGAATAATCTTTCCACAGTATGGGCCAACTATATCTAGAGAAAAAAGTCCTTGCTACATTCACAAGATTACAACAATAAACATGAAGTGATCTTTGAGCCAGAAGGAGATTAGCTTGATACAGATGAAAGATGAGTAGTAGCAAGAAGGAAGAGAAAATGGTGAAGTTCAGATCATGACTTGCTTGTGCAAATGGAAATACAGAAGAATAGTACCTTAAGGAAATTGATATAAATGCAAAATTTTAGGAACTACAGATAAATGACAGGAAATATACTTATGGAGAAAGTTGGGAAATTTGGTAAAAAAAAAAAATGAAAGGAATAGATGGCTAGGTCAACTAGATTAGAATATTTTTATGGACAAGAGAGGAAAGACTGGGAAAGCATCATAGGCAGTGTGTTAAAACAGGATGTGAATTAGGAAAGACTGTAGGGTGGGAAGGAAAGAGAAAAATAAAAAGAAAGAAATAGTTAAATATATATTACATGGACAGCTGATCTGCAGAAGTGTGGAAAGCAGGTGGGATCTCCTAATCGTCTCCTGTGCTGGTACTGCCCTGGTAAAATTTTGAGTTACAAAGTAAAGAGGAACTACAGTTTTGCCTGACTTGTTCACTTCCAGAAGCCACCACACAGTTTTCAATTGTATCTTCAAGCCAGACTAGTGATTCTAACTATGCACTTTCTAGTCTTTCACACTTTCTCTCTGTTGCCTCCTCCAAAATGTGTCCATAAGTCTCCCCTATGTGCCATACAGCAGAGGCCATAGGGCAACAATAAATCAGGAGGTAGGAGTTTAAATTAGATGCAGAAGGTGAAGGGAAGCCAATATAGAGATTTGAAGAGAAGCCATCCTATAAATGTGTGGCAACACTTGTCTGTTTTAAAAGTCAGCCTCCTGCTGTTCACATTTGTATTTAATTTGCAAACAGTAGGCGGAAATTTGGAACTTGTAGACTTTCAGTTCCTCCTGATGCACTGCATGTTTTAGTTGGGAAAACACTTATCCAGACTGACAGTGTCTTCCCTAGCTGAAGGTCAAAAAAAGGATGCTGAAGGAGATGCCAATGAGAAACACGGGTGCTTTAGCCTACAGACTGACTCCAAATGTTAAACTCCAACTAGTGTGTCAGGAGCTATTTTTAATGTGACTAGACTGACTGTAGCACTTAAAAATCTTGATAGCACGGCATTTAGCATGTACTCAAGTACCATTTTGCACATTTCCATAAATCCTACGGAACCTGTTATTTTATTATATTTTTGGATAATATTTTTCACATTAATATTATTTCAATTGTATTTGTTTCTTTTTTTTTCTTTTTTAGCATAGTCAAAAAGTCAGCTTCCATCCTCTGTTTTTGTTTGCAGTTATGTAAACTTTCATGTTCCCCTAAGCCCAGTACAGTACTTAAAAACTATAGGTTTGTTCTCCTCCTGCACCGCTATCCACCCCCAGCAAGCTTCCCGTGCTGGGGAAAGGTAAGACAGCACCTGCATGAAAGTGCTTCTCCTACTAGCTAGCTATTGCAGACCAGTTTCAGAGTTTTCTTTCTCAGAAGCTCTTCTGATGCCATTAATCACCTAGGTGATCAGTCCAAGCACAAAATCCAACACAGGAAGTCCCTATATGTTGTTTGCTGGAAGCTCGGAGGGCAAAGTTGGTGAGGTATACTGCCTGTGCCCAATTCCTGTGTTATTCCCCTACGATCCACTACTACGATCTACAGACAAGAAACCACAGGGTAGAGAGGCCTATGGCCTGCCCTGCTATACATCTTCTAAAGTATATCATAAGTTGCCACTTCATTAACCTCCAGTCACCAGAGTCTCAAAAGTTTAGGCAGGATCTACTTTTTTAATAAAAAGTAACAGGACAGAAAAAAGAATCTAAAAATAACAGTCTTCTAGACTTTTTCTGTGCTTATTAAAAATAAAAAATAAAATAAAAAAATAAATTAAAAAAAAAAACAAAACCACAAACCAAATGCTCCATTATTACTTTCTTTTCATTTTAGACAAAATTTAGCAAGAAACACACACATCTAGCCAAGTAGAGTGACTTCAAACCAGAAACATAACTGTAGTTCTAGGAAGTTTGTGTGTTGTACTCACAGCCCTACCAGAAGCCCAGACCATTGGCAGTCTGGAATACGTTTATTAAGTCTTCCAAAAATATTTTTCTTTTGGACTGAGATTAAGCATTAGAAATTTAGCCCCAAAGTAACTGCTTTACATTCTTATAAACAGGGTGGGGGTGGGGACGTGCAAGGACTAAGAGCAGCTCTGGCAGTTTTACTTGTAGAGCTGCAATAATACTGCTGCTCTATCTCATTCTTCATTATGAAAGGGGTTGAAGAGATTTAATGGTTAAAATACAAATTAGATTAATTCTTAACAATGCTTTTGAGTACTCTTTTACCAGCCACTGCTATCAGAGATACATATGACATATACATCCCAAAGCTTTTCTAATAGTAGGTTTCAGAGAGCTGGAAGTAACAATCCAGATTCCAGCTAGGACATTTTTATGTCATGACATAGACAAAGCCAGGGTTTCACAGGTCATCAGAAAGCCAAACCAAATCAATTTTGAGTACAGTAGTGTCACCTAAAAACTCCAGGATACCAGCTAAATCATTCTTACCAGATTCTTGTATCTGCACTGAAGGGTAAACCCCAGGAAGCACAGAAGACACGTGGTCTTGCTTGTACAACATTGTATGGGGACATGCCTGGAAAAAACAAGCCGTAGTCAAGGCGGCAGAAGCTCCATCTGTAAGACAGGACATAATTTGGCAATAAGCAGTCAGGTGCAAGGGAGATCTAACATATACTTTAGAAGAGCTTCATTGGCTAAGGAACAGAGGCTGTGCCCACTTTCCTTTCCCAATGCTGAAGGATAGCATCACCTGAACATGAGCTCAAACCCTTCACAGATGAGTCTTCCAGCTTTCACCATAGGTAGATATTTATTTTCTTCAACATGTTTCTCCTTTCTCTTCTTACACCTGGCAATGAGATAAATGAGCCTTGTCCCAGTCTCACTTCTCATAGTTCCCTCTATACACACTTGGACTAAGCAACTGTGATCAAGTTTTGGTATTTTAGCATAATTATAAGCAGAATCCAAACTTCAATAATAAGCAGTGCTCTGAGGAGAAAGAAAAGTTCACTGTGAAATAAGTCTTCTTTCCTCTTGTGTTCCTTGTTTGACACTCATAAGAGATTAAGCAGAAGTGAAGTCTTAATTAACTAATGAATTAGTACATATATCTGAAACTGGCATTTGGAAATAGAGTAAAACAAACATATTTCAGCATAAAGTTCAGCTTAAGAATTTTTCAAAAGGAAAATATATTTTTGTGAACTTGTAATTAGGCATTAAGTTGACAGGAGAATAGCAAAACTTGTTTTTAAGAGGCAGACAGGTGAAGAGGTGTGTTTTGCACAGAAAGAAAAATTTTCAAAATAGGAGGTACTTTTAAGCCACAGTCTATTGTAATGTAGTGTCCTGGGTAACACATACTCCATTTGATTTGAAATAGCTGTATAATATGAATCCCTATATCCTATATTGCTCTTTACATTCATAGATCTCAAAGGAAGCTACAGAAGACAAATATTCAAATTTCATAGATGGAAAGTGCTGACGGTTCAGTAATTTGCTCAATGACTGTAAATTACTGGCAAATCCAGGAAGAGGATTCTTGTTTTTTATCCCAAACCAGTGTCCTATATACTAGAATATTCTGCATGTCCCTGAACTTTGTACACAAAAAGAACTCCCTAATGTATCTTATTATTATTGTTATTATTGCATCCTCAACATTGTAGTACCTGAGCAGATTTGCATTATTTATAAAAATAGCTATCCTCCAGAAGGTAGATTTAAGACAATAATCCCATTTCTAGCCTTGGACACAGATTAGTTACTTAACAAAGCATCCAATGTGGAAAATCAAAACCAAACATGAAACAAACTTTTTTTTGCAGTTTTTCACAGTAACTCCTCTACCAGCAAACAGCTGCATCCTAAGATATACCTGTTTGTTTCTGAGATTCTTATTTACTCAGTACTGAGCAAAGCTGGGTAAAAGTACCTGGATCAGAACTGGATCAGGATTAAAAGCATTTTTGAAATTATGATGTTGTTATAGCTGTATATAGATTAAACTCGATAAATTAATCTTGAGCATTTCAGAGCTCTGAGCCTTAAACTCTTCACTTAATGAAATTATGTAAAGCATGTTACAATGTCAGCAGTGCAGGTCATACATCAAGATGTTAAAATCCCTTAGAAACACAGACAGCACATCTATCAACTCACGTGTATTTTTACCTTTATGGTTTTACCTATAGGATTTTAGATATATTAGAATGGGTAACAAATTTGAGTCATCTTCAACAAAATCACACAATTGTCCAAACAAACAAAAACAAACAAAGAAAAGAAATAAAACATAGGTATTGAGCTGAAAATACCAGTATTCATAGAATGGCTGTTGTGCTGATATACCCAAGCTGTTGGTCTAGCTGTTTTGCAAAGATTTTGAATCGTGCCATCTACTAATATTAACTGTAAACTCAACACCGGAGTGCACTTGGCAGAGCTGGGAAGGAGTACATGCAAAGAAACAGCAAACTGAAAACATACAGATATACTCTGGTAACATGTACAGGGGGAAGGAAATGCAAGAAATCCATACATCTCTGTTCACAAATTTGAGAACATCTGTTAAGCAGCACGATTTAGATGTACCCAGCAAATAAATTCTGTGTTAATTCTGCATATTTTCCCCATTATATTTTGGGAATTTCAGAACAGATCAGGATTAAACTTTTGTCTGTAAATACGGGCCATACTATTAGGGCTAATAGGCCTTGCACATCTTCAAGAATTCATAGACATTAAACACTAAAACATACCCACTTTCTAGTAGTTGAAGAGGGCCTCCATGCAGAAAAAAAAGAAAAAGAGAGAACAAATCCATAGTCACAGGAAGAAGAAATTACTAGTTAAAAATGTTTATGCCGCTTTTATAAAGTTTTCCAAGATTTGCAAGTATGAAGGAAATATCTTGCCTATTATGCAATATCATCACACTGTGGACTAAAATATAGAAAAAAGTTATGTTTGCTGAATTGGCAAGATATCTGGTATCAGTCAGCACACACTGCATTTTCTAAAATGTATGCCCCCAAATTGTGTCTACTTATATTTTTATTATTTTAACACAAAAAGTAGTAGTGGATATGTGAAATGTCTGCAGAAGTAGCTGTATTGGCTTCCATAGATGACTGTTTATCATCTATACAGTTTTCATAACCTTTTTCAAAGAACATTGACCTTTTGTTAAGAAGGTAAAAAGGAATTTTTGAGTGTTAATTTTCACCAGGAAACTCAAAGACCTTTTTTTAACTTATTACACAGTCTGAGATCTGAAATTTTACTTCCAGAAATACCTATGAATTGTTCATAGAATAAGTAGAGATGGCTTTCATCAGCAGACCAAGGTTTTTTTAATTAATTTTCCGTAATAGACAGGTTTAATAGTGAATGCTGTAAAAACGTTTAGGAAGAAAGCTTGGCTTCAATTTGCCTCTAATAGACCAGGTCTACTTAGCTGCAACTCTTTTGAACTCAGTGGTTTTATTTTAGCTTAATTGTGGTGTAAAGCAAGGACCCTTGTCTGGAGATCAGTGAGAGATATTTATAAGTTCATAATAACATCAAGATCTTTCTTTCTTTCTTTAGAAATACCACACCTAAAAGCTCATATATACACTCCAACTAACTAATCCAAAGGGGTGTTTCTGCTGTTGCACACTGGCTTTAAACCATTGCAACTGCAACAAATATAATGGTGTAAAATGGAAGAATTTAACCCAAAAGATTAAGGTAAAAAATTAAGTATTTTTTCCAGGCTTTTTAAAAATCCATTATCATAATAATGCAAAGCAAATCACAGGAAAGCTTAAGGTAATGTGAAGGTCAAATACATAGAAGATAGCCAGTTGGGAAAGAAATCTGTTGCCTTCTCCAATTTCTGCTCTTTCTGCTTAGTATTTTCCTTCTCTTTTTTCTTTTGTATTAATTCAGATTTGATTATTGTGGTTGAGAGAAGTAATAGAAAAGGGATTTCCAGAAGGATGGTAATCTGATGCCATCCAGTACAGGAAAGACCATTAGCAGACATCATATTTTGTCCTTTTGTTATGAATGTTACCGGAGCTTGCCTCCAGCATTGTTTGACTAGTGTTTGTAAAGCCTTGTCCCATGAATGGAAATTGACTTTTTGAGATTAAACAGAGTGTACTTTTTGAGTTTTAGTTGGTGATCGACTTCAAGTCACCCAGAAATGAACAGGACTTAGAAACACTATAAAATGTTGGTGTCTGAT
Organism: Vanellus vanellus; assembly: GCF_965231255.1. NCBI lineage: Eukaryota > Metazoa > Chordata > Aves > Charadriiformes > Charadriidae > Vanellus > Vanellus vanellus. Next base: position 45,471,813 of record NC_138908.1, on the reverse strand, counting down.
ATTACCTTTCCCGAACATCACAATCAAGGGATTGTTGCTAATATCTCTTTCGAAATTGCAGAAAAAAGACCATGAAATTTTCAGTACATATCTTTATCCTGATCTCTGCAATATTTGTGTCTCTCAGCCAATTTGTTTTATTAACAGAAGCCAGAATAAATATTAGTAAGTAAGTACTTTCAATTTCTCATTAAAAGGTTGAATTTTCAGATGGAACAATCCTTCAGATGAGCATTAAATTTAACAATTAGCACTCTTTTGGGTTTAGTTTTACATCTCTTTTGTTGACTGAATCTTACCCATTTAAAGTCAAATGCAAAAGCCAGGAAAACTTCAAGAAAGCTCAGATTTCCTCCAATATGTCTTTCTCTCTCAAGATCCAGTAGTAATTTTTTTATTAGTTATGATCAGAATTAATATCCGTAATTGGAAGCAAAACATTTATCATAATAAATGTTTAAGCTGTTTTTTTTTCATAGAATCATAGAACAGTTAGAGTAGAAAGGGACATTATAGATCATCTAGTTCCACACCCCCCCTGCAGGGCAGGGACACCTTCCACTAGACCAGGTTGGTCAAAGACCCATCCAGCCTGGCCTTGAACACTTCCAGGGATGGGGCATTCACAACTTCTCTGGGCAGCCTGTTCCAGTGCCTCACCACCCTCACAGTAAAGAATTTCTTCCTGATAGCTAATCTAAATCTACCCTCTTTCTGTTTAAAACCATTTCCCCTCATATTATCGCTACACTCCCTGATAAAGGGTCCCTCCCCATCTCTCCTGTAGGCCCCTTTAGGTACTGGAAGGCTGCTATATGGTCCCCCTGGAGTCTTCTTTTTTCCAGGCTGAACAACCCCAACTATCTCAGCCTGTCTTCACGGGGGAGGTGCTTCACCCTTTGATCATCTGTGTAGCCCTCTTCTGGGACCACTCAAGCAGGTCTATGACTTTCTTTGGTTTTTTTTTTGTTTTGTTTTGTTTTTTGTTTGGTTGGTTGGTTGGTTTGGTTTTTTTTTTTTTCCTTTTGGTCTTTTTTGTTGTTGTTTTTGGGGAGGGGGTGTTTGTTTGTTTGTTTGTTTGTTTTTCTCCTGGAAGCCTATACATTGGAGCCAACAAGTTTATCTGTACCCCGAAAATCTCAGTCAACCATTTCATTGCAGAGGTAATCTAGATCAAATGTCTGAGAACCACTTCTCAGAAAAAATAAAATGAACAACACAGTTAACCCTTTCCTATAAGTGAAGCCCAAGCAGTTAAGAAAATGAACAGAAAGACATTTTAGAAGTTTCTTTTTAGGAAAAGGATTTTTAAAAGTAACAAAATATTAATAATTCCTTTTACAAGAACTAAGAAAGAGCTCAAATATTCACTGCCTTTAAAGGGGATCAAACATTTCCCAATAAGTGGAAGTGGGAGACATGGTAACAGACAAAAGGGAGAAAGACTTAGCATCTAAAGCTTTTATCACATTTACAAATCAGCCGGTCTAATCATTCTTCTTTTTAATCTAATACATCCCAAAGTTACTTTTTACATAAATATTACAAATTAGCAATCAAGACCACTAAAAAGGATGTGTATCTCCATGTGTTTCCTTGTCACACAACGTCAGGAGTAACGAAGTTTGTATCTGAAACTATTGCCTCTTGCAGTGTTGACAATGACATTAAAACCAATCCCTGATATTCTTCTGCTTTTTTCATTTCCTTCATGTATGGAATATAATGCCTGTCATCTACCCTGGCTTTAAACAAAGACAGCAATCTGTGACTCAACTTGTTGCTCATTCATCGCTTTGAATGAAGTTTAAGTTACTGCTCATATATTCAAGATTAGTACTGCATCACAACAACCAGCAACATTACTGCTTTTGCTTTATTGTTTCTTATCCTAAAACAGAGATTTAGAAATATGCTGCTCAAAACTATTCCAAGCAGAGTGAGATATACCCCTGGTCATCTTTCTGTGAGCTTCTGATTTACACGGATTACACAAACCGTTTAAGGCAGTGTACTCAACAACACAGCTAAAACTATGCTGGACTGTAAGATCATGTAGAAATATTACAGACTAGAATAAATATTCAGATGATGTCTCAAAAGACAGACTTCCCAAATACTACTGGATTGTTTATAAAATTGCTGTATTTAATTTAATGAGATGGCTTGTTCAATAGAAAATGTTGTAGTAGAATTTTGACAAATACTTCAGTCAGAAATTCTTCACTGCATCTGCCTCTAGTCCAAAAGGACAGGGATTAGCTGCACACTGTCCATATATGAGGTAGCTGGACTCTGTCCATATTTCTCAACTGCCTGATATGTCTTTATTGTATGGAGAGCTCTGGATTATCAAAGGTTTTAAAGGTTAAAACCAACATGCAGGAACGTGAACAGTTTGTTCATTCAGGTATAATCCTAATCAATGACAAATATAGATCCAGCAAAGACATTTGGGTTGGGTCAAGAATTACATTAGGAAGGAGCTACAGCATTTGTAAGTCCTGATATATGAACCTCACAAACCAAATGTGGCTCCAAGAGGGCACCAAATTACAAATCACCAAAAAACAACAAAAAACAAACAAAACAAAACAAAACAAAACCCAAAAAACCAAAAAACACATTATCGTTAATTATTTTCTTATTTCCTCATTGGATGTCCACCTATCTCCAATCATCTATCTTATTTTCAGCTTCACCCAAGATGAATCCCTGTTCAGCATTTATAGCAGTGAGGTTCAGAAGATTAACACTCACAGCAGATATGTTGTTCATATGGATGCTGGCAACATGCCATCTCACTATCCTCTCTGAATCCACGAAGAAGTTTATTAAAAAACGTTAGATGAGGTCCCTGTCACCCTAAATAACACCTATGAAATGGACTCTGATGGACTTATGAAACAGTAGTCCATCTACCCTACCAATCACAGTCACGTCTGCAGTTTCTTATGGTCACAGATATAGACATCTGAAAGTCCTAAGGCTACCCAGTCACATTTCCTGTCAACAGGATACTATAAACCAATACAAAAATGTAATCTAAATATAATCTCCATTGTACTGCTGCAAATGCCCTATCTTGTACAGATTACAATCAAAGCAGAAAGTCAGCATGACTTCTAAAAACTCTGTGAACCACAATATTAACTCCAAATGCCCTTCTGACAGCCTTCAACCAGACAGTCAAGGGTCAACGAACTCTGGGGATTCCAAGCTAATTCCTGTATTGTTTTAGCACCTCCTTTATTGTATTCCTTTCACTTTTCCCTCTGTATTCTTCTCCTTCTTTTCCCCGTCGGAAAAACGGTATTTAGAAGCTGGACAGGAGATACTGGTTTACAGATTATAAGAACAAAGGTATTATAATGTTACCATAAAAGGACAGACAGGAGCTGCCTCCTTTGATAATGGACCTGCTGTTTCCATTGAATTTAGCACATGGCTCCAACTTGTAGTGACCTGGAAACTTTCAGGAACTCTGAAAACAGTACCAGTTGATATCACCCAATTTGCCCAAATTTGGAAATACTAATGTGGACTCAAGGACCCTTGGAGATATAATTCTGGATAAAAAGGCCAGTCTAATAACTGTGTAGTACTCAGTGCTTTCTCATTCTCTATATTTCATTGTTTAAGGTCACACCTATACTCAGGATGGTCTGTAAGGCCAGCATGTTAAATATTGTAAAGAAGTAGTAGGAGAGGTCATAGGAGACAGATGTAAGATCAAAGTATTTGCTGTACCCACGTGTTTTTGAAGTGGATACCTCCAGGTAAAGCTTTACACTTAAGCATATATAATTACTTCCTACAGGGTGTAAATCTCTGAGAAGGAAAATTCCCATGCATTTGGTGACATTCTTAGGGTTAATGCAGCAGTATTTTAGGATGGCTGATAGATGGCAGAATGAAGAAGTAAAAGAGAAAACAAGTAAGAAACTAGCACTGGTTGCACCTCTTCAGAGGGACTTTATGTGTCCTGAAGCCCTGTCTCCAGTCTCTGGCAGCACAAACTCCATGTCTTTTTTCCCAGCATGTGCAGCTGAGACATATATTCACTGCTTCTGCTATGGAAATTATGGATTAAGACATGGGAGACGTTCATATGCAAAGGAATGTTTTCATGTGCATATTTAGGGTTTGTGACCCAGAAGACTAGGCGATGTGTGGATGAAGGCCACTTTGAGTCTGCTCTTCTTTACTTGCAGACATTTGAAAGGTCGTCTTCAACATATGATCAGATTTCTGATGTATAACCTTGTCTATCAACTTTGCTATGTGCTGTTCTAGGGAACGTGGTTTTTCTCATCTGTTTCTGATTTCTCTCACTCTCTGAGATGAAATCTGAACAGCTAATTCCCTGATTTCCTTTGAATGTTGGTTTGAAAGTTTTTTTCATTCTGATTATTTTGTCATTTACCCATATAATTCAACTTTAAAAACCAAAACCAACATGTGCTGTACTACTAGTTATTTTTTTATCCCTTAAAGCCCTGTTGTTTGCAAAAGGTGCCGTAAATCAATAACAGTATTACTCAGCACTTAAAATAGTGCTTGCTATGTTTAATGTGTTTCACAAACATTCATCCTAATTAATTGTTGATAATTACAGAGCCAATAAGAAAATGTCAATATTTCCTATTCAGGTCAGAAGGAAACAAATTTCTGTAACACTAGCAGAAACCACATTTCCAGTAGTAATACCTGATAGGTGAGGTTTGTTCAGAAGAAACCCATGCTTTTTTCCGTGTTATCTCTGTACATTGCAAAATGAAAACATTAAGGGATAACTTGAATGCCATCGTGGTCATGCCACATGAATGGATCCCTGTGTTTTGAAACCTGAATTCCAGTGCTAAAGGCATCTGAGAACTATCAAGGACCACTCTGCTGTATGTGCTTCAATATGCACTAAGACTATTGCATGTTATCCATCGTTCATTATTTGTTCCGTATCACGTTACCAGATTTTGCATATGATTTAGTCTTCTATTTTCCTCTATTCCAGATGGTTTTATTTGTACTCTCCTTTTATAGTTTGTCCTCTCATCCCCAGGAAAACTTTCCATTACCAGTGGAACTGAAAGACTGTGAAAGACTGTAAATACTCCAGAGAAAGAAGCATAATACTTTGGTTAATGCACAGGAGTAGGAGGCAAGAGATCTGGGTTCTATTCCCAACACCAGTATAAATCTTATGTAATTTTAACACTTCACCTTCACCTCTCTCTACCTCAATTTCCTTGCCAGTAAAAGAGGACAATAATCTTTTCCTCCTAAACCTCCCTATGTTTCAAGGATAAATCCACCAATGATTTTAAGGCTGATTCTAGTCTAGGAATGAATTTACAGCTTAGATGTGGCAGTAGAAAAGCATGGTGATGAGACAAGTTTATATTTGCCAAAATAAAAGAAAAAAAAATCCATTGTGGTGTGGTGGCAACACAGCAGATTTCTCAGTGAAATACACCACGTTACTGAGTAAACTGTAGGTGCAAATGTTCCTATTCAGAAGACTTGTGACTACAGAATACTTTCAAAAATTGTTAAAGCCTAACGAACTGTATAAAACAGTAAAAGTTTCAAGTGCTTTAAGTTCCTCAGAATAGGAGCTATTCTTCTGATGTGTTGGTTTCAGTATAATTGCAAGTGAACTGCAGCATCACCCAAATTTCTAAACTTAAATTTAGAAAATTTTAAATTTCTAATCCTCACATGGATGGTGAGGATGCTCTGCAGAAAAGAAAGGAGAAAAACCTCTGAGGCTGAAAATCCTCTCTACCCTTACTTTCCTTGCCTCTAACACTCAAAAGATTCCTTTTTGTTTACTGCATTTTTTTTTATTACTGTTGCCATTTACATTTTTTTAAGAAAAAAAAAAGATCGTATTTCGTTACAGATCTTTCCAAACGCCTCTATTCACAATATGAAATGTAAGTCCCTTAAACAGCTCTTCAGTGAGGTACTATTCAGAAAATTCCTGCATTAGCCTAGCGTGACCGCCTCCATCTCCAGAAAACAAAACAAGAACCAGGCACTCTGGGCACAGACTAACCAGCTTTTTTGCAGATGATGTTTTAAGTTACTTTCCAATGCCTAAGGGACGGGGCATATTGGAAATAAATCTTCAGAAAACAGCTGGCTCCAGGTTTAACATTGTAATACCTCAAAGCAGTGCATGCCTGTTTTGAATGCACACTTACAGCACATTCCAGGCTGGGTTCATTTCAGTCCTGCTCTACATGCCCATTTTAAGTATGTCCAGCATGTCAATTCGCTAGCTCGCAGGCTTGCTGTGAGTAGTGATAGCGATTAAAGCTGTCAAAGGAGCCCTGATCCCATCAAGTCTAGCCAAACAGATGACAGATCTACAACTAGCCCTGGAGGAAGGAAACTGAAAGCACCGCATTTTGTGCGTGCATATGTGTTTTCACAGTGTCCCACCCGCTGAGACAGACAGAATATATTGAACAATTTGTACAACTCGATCCCTGCTTCAGCAAACCTTTCCCACTCTAAAGGAGGCAATGACCACAACAGAAAGCGAATCTTGAATATAAAATATTAGCACTATAAATTCCAGAGAGAGACATTATTAAAATTTCCAGCTGTATAAATGCAGCTATTAATCACTCCCAAATTAACCTTATGCCAGCTAAATTATTATGAGTTCCTGTGTAAATTAAATAGTTATTAGTTCCACACTCTTGATATAGACAGCAGCATTCTGAAAAAAAAAAAGGATATGGTAAGATCCACTGGTTTCAATTTACAAAGGAGTTCTGAAGAAAAAAAAAAAGTAAAAGAATTTTCTTTTACTTGATTACAAAAGCAAAGCCACTTCACAGTATAATCTCACAGTAATTGTAGCCATATATCATAATATGTCATAACTCTAGAACAAAGCTAAAACGCCTTTCATCTGCAAACAGCTAAGAATGCGAAGGAAGGTAAGTGGTGGGTGAGGTCATGGAATCTTTTCCCTTATTCCACTAGAGAGCAGTATTCTTTTGTACAAAGCAGGTAGATTATCCTCTGCAATGCAAGCTGTGGGGAATCTCTCTCTCTCTGAAAGAAGCTTTTGTGGTCATTTATGAGAGCACTTGTGCTTATTCTGTAGCATCAGATGTTCCCAAACTAACAGTAGAGGAAACATGCACAGCAATGGTTTCTTATCTGTATTACTTGATGTGAATAGCTCCTTGTAAGTTTTTTTGGCTTTTTTTCCTGAAAAAAAAAAAAATAGGAAAAGATGCAAATAGCTAACTAATGGACTTCATTTGCATGAAGGAACTCCTGTATATCTACACTAAAGTATGACTGTGATCATCCATCTGATAATAAAGCTGTGAAAAAGTTAAAAATTAAGACAGTTAAAATTCAGAAGAATTTTACCATCTTTAGCTGTGCCAGATTTAATAACAAGTAAATGTGATGGTAAACTATTTGGGGGGAGTAGATGGGAATGAAGATCCCTGCAGCAACAAAAATCTAAAGAGGAGTTTTAATAATGCACTAAAAATACAGTACTAAAAATATAGCCCTACAGGCAATTAGTTAATACCTGTTTTACAAGTGACTTGGCAATAGAAGACACAGAAAGAAGCCTCTGCTTTGAAAATGCAGAATTTAGAAATGCTTTTGTTATATAGATGTGTTTCGAACCTTATGTCTTGATCGCATGTAAACGTATTTGGGAAAATGAATAGTTTTAGGCTGCCGTAGTTGCTTCATAAGCACAAAACTCCTGGGCAATCCATTTACTTTTCCCTTGAGAAGGAAATGAATATGTCTGTCAGGCAGCTGGGTTCAATTCTTTTATCAGGGCAAAGGTTTGTTTCTGGTGCCAATCAGCAGCAACAACTGAAGTGTTTCTGCCCCTTCAGGGATCACAGAACCATTTTTATCTAATTATGCTTAGGGGTTCTCCCCACCTCCCGCATGCCATTACTGGTTTTGTTTTTACACAATGTTGAACTCTAGTCACAGGCAACAAACAGCACGGGCTGTGGGTGGGGAGGGAGGGAAAAAGTTGATACTGGTATGACAGCAAAAAAAATCCACTTCAGAGCACACGTAACACTAAACGGTGCGTGTTTTGAGCATTTTGATGAAAGCAGCTCTGTGTGCTTTCACTAGGACTTGGTGTATTCACCGGTCTGCTCCATGATTTTGCAGTGGTTTTATAGGGCTACAGACTAGATTTTTTCCACAAACATCCCAAGGTCCCACAGAGAAAACAAATCGAGGCAACACAAGACTGAAAGAGTAAGTAAAAGATCAGGATCAGTCCCGAATATGTGATAGCAGATAATTTATGTACTTGAGCAGAGTCAGGTGTGTTGGGGAAGCAAAGCCAGCACCTCCCCCAGTACAGCTTGACAGATGGTTAGGTCAGGACTCTTCAGTCCCACAGTCACTAAACAGCACTTACCAAAAACCATTTCCTGAGCCACTAGGTCCCTCCATCATCCCCGTAGTCCCCCCAGGTATGAAAATTTCCCATCACCAGATGTGTTGAGCTCTTAGCAAGTTCCTGAGCTTCCCATGAATTTCCTCTCTGAAAAATGGGCTCTGATGCCCTCCAGGCGTGTGCAAAGAAGCCTGGATTCAAAATACACAAGGATATCACAAAGCAGAGGGCTAAAACCTGTATAAGCATTCAGAGTAATGGGTAACAATTAAAAATGTACATTCATGTGGCACAGGTCCCTGTAAAAACACAAGGATAATACTTGAAAAGTAAAAATCAAGGAAAAAAAAATGTGCAAAAGCTAATTCTAGTGTTCATTTTTGTGCAGTATTCAGCCTCCATGATTCTAGCATGGGTTTAAGACTTCTGTATACAGATGCACCAACGTGCAGCCACTTGTATTGCAGTTTATACTCAGCTAACTGCTAAGGTAACATGAGTGTTTATGACTGCAACTTCCTAAAAGAAAGTTCGCCGTCTTCTATTCCTTGTTGTATACTATTGAAGTTTTGCTTTGGCTCTGATACAAAGGGTGAATTAAATTTATTTTCCTCTTACTATTTCTGTTAGTACACTACTTTGCTAGCCCTTGCAATCCAAGGGATTAGAGCAAAAGATATGGGATGGAATAAATATTTTATGTTTGCCCATTAGGGCATTTAAAAATGGAAAAGGCTTGTCTAAATATGAACAATGTATTTCCATTGTTTTAAGGGCAATTGAAAACATTCCATTTTTCCATTAGGGATCCCATAGTCTGCCTCTAATATACAGGTTTCTGGCTTGTCATTATCAGTCCTTCACAAGAGAGGAAGATTGCAGCAAAAAAGTATACTTTTGTGTTTGTCTGCGTGGATGTCTTACATTCATTTTCTCTTCTGGAGCTCACTTATGGAAGTTGAACTTATTGTTTTTCATTGAAAAGACAAGAGACGCATTAGTTTTAGATACCATTAACGGTGATAAATCACTCATAACTTGATAAACCTGCTAGTAATTTTACAAAAATGTTGTACTGCTTTAGCCAAGAGTCTGGTGTGTGGGCCTTTGTATTTGTGATGCTAGCCTGAAAACCCACTGGCCTGCTCTGATCAGGACCAGCTGTTTTTTCCACAGTTTTGTAGATCAGTTTTTAAACAAAAAAAAGACAGACAGAAAATATCCTCCAGAGCTGGCACCCAGTCTCAAGAAGCACGAAGAAATAAGGCTACAACAAAAACTGAGGCTTTTCTATCAAGTTTAGTAAAACCTCTTTTGCTGAAAAGGCTAATTTGACTTCACCCTCATGTTGGTTTGCAGTTGTACTCAATATGATCTTGCTCAGGTTAGGGAAGGAATGTCTGCAGCACAGGATGAGCATAGATCTCTGAGTAATAAAGCTTGCTTCCTAAGATTTTCTGTAGGATTCTGTCTCATGTTTTGTTTGCTTTGGTTTGGTTTGGTTGGTTTATTTGTTTGCTTAAGAAAATATGTTGTTCTTCATGAGTTTTGTTTCCTTAAAATTACCATTGAAAATATCTGTTTATATTTCTTATTCCTTATATTTCTTATTCTTTATATTTCTTATTCCTTAAAATAAAAGTGATGTCAAGATATCTGGAAAATATTTGAAGATGTATGAACACAATAATACTTCATGTCACATATAATGTCACACATAATACTGATCTTGCAGAAGTTCACAGGTTCTAATTCAGTGTTAAATTATGTATAACTTTAAGTATATAAACAATTCCACCATCTTATTTAAAATTACTCATATGTTTAAAAATAGACACATATTTAACTATCCTTCTACTTTTCTTTACATTCCTACTGTGTGACTTTTCTCAATAAGCACACTAACTGTGAAAAGAAATGAAAACATGCTGGTGTGCATGTAGGCAGACATGTAAAAGCATCAGAATGAGACACACAAATGATGTACAAGGCACATATTAGGAGATTTTGTCTTTAGTATGAAATCAATGGGAGTTAGCATTATTAGGAGCAAGACACGGCTTTGGAGTAAGGGCATTAGAAGGGTATAAACATCAAAGGGGCAAACATCTCTTACAAATAAAAAAACATTTGATGTGCAATAGGATGTGAATGAATGTGTCATATTCCCACAGGCAATGATGTCCTGCTGGAATAACCATGGCCTGAGTAAGACTGGGGTGGATTTAAGTTCTTGGTCATAACTGGAGCCAGCTGAGAGGGGAAGCTGGAGAAGGAAGCCCTGATGAGCAGGCAGCAGAGCACACTAAAGAGGGACAGCAGCAAGAGAAAACAGGGTTTGATGATGGAAGCCTTTATCAGTTTGTTTGTATGGATGGTAACAGATCAACTATTGCGATCCCTGCCTGCAGAAGCATGCTGAACTGAACAGGACTCCATGTGTTTCATTTTTAACTCCCCATTTGCTGCTTATCATCACAAAATGATAACTCCAGGTGATGGACTATATGGGACTATTATCTCATGCTTACATAGATGATCCTGCTCTGGTAGAGGTTTGTTCAGCTCCAAAGTTTTTGACGCATAACTAAGTCAGTAATAAAGTAACAGAGGAAAGTTGTTCCATTGCACTTGCCAACAGAGAGTGATTGAGTCAATACAGAGCTACTGGAATAAATTCTTTCATGAGGCAACATTTTATCCTGCGCAGGTGCACCTCTCATTCTCATTTGTTTTACAAGGTAAAATCTGGATGGTTTGTTTCTTGGGTCATGTATGTTTATAGCTGTCAGACAGAAACAGAAAGCAAAAAAAAATAGCGAGCAGTGCAACAGAGAATAGAAACTCACTGAACAGAAAGATCTGGATCTTGTTGGAACAGCATCTTATCTCTTTCAGTGCAGTAGCAAATCTTAAAGATTTCAGGCTGAGGAAGGCTAGAAGAGCACCATTCTTATTGCTCCTCGAAAACTTAAAACATAGATATAAAATAGGCAAAGGATTTCCTCAGTTAATTGTCCTTTTTCAGGTGATGGTGAAAAAGTCATCAAAAAGAGAAGAGAAAGGAAGGGCGGTTGCCACTGTGTCATATAAAAGTCAACAGCTTATCAACCTAATGATTCCCATATTTTCAGAGCTTATATTAAAATTGCTGGTTCCAGGATCTTCACCCCATACTTCTCAATGATGCATAATAACCTGTTCAGCTGCAACAGCTAAAGGGCAGCAGGCAGACTACATCTCATTCAAAGGTTGCTAATTTTACAATTCAGGCCCATGAGCTTGATTTTAATTTTATAAGATCATCACTTTTGTTACCTTTTTAAATACAATTACACAGAGGAAATGACAAGGTCTCCTTTTCTTATTAAATGATTTCATAATGTTTATTTGAGCAAGCCAGCAAAATTCATTTGTGACATGCAAGATTCTTGTGCAAGAAAGAAATTTATATTGGAGAGATAAAAGGAAACCAATGGCAACAAGTAAAGCAGATTTCTCAGTAAAACGATTTTTAAGAAAAGCATAATTAAATGTGAGCTTTAGTGTCTGAACAAAACTTTCTTTGTTCTTAAACTGCACATTAAAATTGAACCACTTATCAGACGTCATACGTTTGTGTGAGAACTGTATTGAGTACACAGCACTGTTGTTCTGTTCTGCTGTCATCTGCTAATTCGTCATTGAAACATTTGTAAAAAGATGCAACTAATACATCCTGTTTGCTTCCCAGTGTGGGGAAAGGGAGATTATTTTTTATAGCTGTGTGTTTACTGTGCATGACCTAATACTGAACTTTTCATTAAGCTACCTGTAGGGAGAACAAGCGAATACAAGTCTTGTTTTGGGTCAAGAGGCAAAACTCAGGAATACTTGTAAAGTAGTTCCTCTCAGTTAACTGAAACATTATGGTTCTGTGTGATAAACACTGTTTAAGAAAATCTATTTAACCATCTCCTGTTCATTGGTCCTTTTTTCTCATTTCTACACTACATTTCACCCTTTGTTGTGCAAATTTGTGGGATCACATGCACAACGGAAAAACTTAAACAATCAGATTAAATAATGAGCAAATAAATAAAAAGTGGAAAGAGAGGGTGACAAAACTACTTCACTAATATTGTTTATAAGACCTTCACCCAAAAATGACATTTATGTACTTAAGAAGCCAATGCAGGCATAGCAATGGTAGGCTGGGGCAAGAGAGCAACTTTAACTGGATTTGGTGCTTGGGAAAAAAACCTCAAACCAATGACATAACAATGAGGATAATGAACATTACGGCTCCCCCTCTTCTTCCCTTCAACTCTTATATTCTATTTGCATAGAGAGAGCTCAGAGAGAAATCTAAAAAGATTATTTTCTGGAAAGGGAGTGGAAGAGAGATTGGCAATGCATGAGAAGAAGCTGGAGACTGATAGGTGTTCAGCTATCCCATGAATGTCAGGAAAGGGCTTGAAGTAGTCAGAGACTTAAGCTAGTTAGAGAAAAAACTCTACTCACTGATACAGATGTTATTTATATATCAAATGAATGTATCTAGCAAATAAATGCTGGACATTTTTAGAAAAGATGTTCTATCTAATATCAGCTGTTCATAGCAATTTTTTTTCTTACATGGATAAATTCTTATTGGGAGGTTATTCACATTTTTCCTGTGGCAATGCAGAGATAATCAAGGAATGTAATTTTGTTAGAAGTCAAAACATGGTCTCCTTCTGACCTCAGGCTGTATACTCTACCTCTAACGTAGGTGATGCACATAGGCAAAACCAATCATAGCTTCACATATAAAGTGATGGATTCAAAACTGGCCATTATCACTCAAGAGTAAGACTTTGAGGTTATAAAAGATAAATCCATGAAAGCAATAATGGCCAAAAAAAATCAAATCAGGGAAATATTAGGAAAGCTAAAGTAAAAAATATCAGAAAATATCACTATGCTGTCACACAATTTAGACCTTCCCTTTGAATAGTGTGCATGATTTTGGTCAGTTCTAAGGGCATCTACCACACTGTGCTTAAGAGCTTCACTGGCTTGGAGATGAAAGAAGCATCTCAGGGAAGTAAACACGTAAGCTGGCCATAGTCAAACTCTTCCCTACACAAACAGATAGTCATGGCCACAGATGGAGTCAAGACACTGTCTCATACAAGTATGGTTGATCTTATCTTCTTAATGAAAGGCATTGCCCAGAAAGTAGAACTGTTGCCCAAAATAAGAAGTACATAGGATAAATAATAAGAAAGGTACATTGCAGAAAGTACCTCAGAGGGAAAAGGACTACAAATAAAAAAAAAAAAACAATAGAGAAGAACTGTGGAACACAAAAGGCAGGCAAATTGAATTAAACAAAAAATCCAACAGACCAGTGCAACTAGAGTTTTCAGAAAGAAGGGCTCAGTAAAGAGTCATAAAACACCTCTCATTTCCTTCTTAACTAAACTGAAGTTAGAGACTACTTGTTGCTGATAACAGATGAGCACAATAACCTCTCAGAATGCAAAGGAACTCTTCTAATTTATCCCTTCCCTTTAGAACTGTGGGACTAACCTTAGGATTCCAACAAACCAGATAAAAACATTGGCTTTACTTATAAACTCCTCTCTATAAATTGTTTTCTAATGCCCAATATTTTTTTCATTCTCAGCTGTGAACAAAGCAGCAAAATACTGGCAAAACCTGAAAGAGTTCTGCAAACTTCCTAAGAAACCTTTTACTGTCATGGCTCTTTTGCATGATCTCCTCAGAGATACATGCAATTAAAATGCATTATTGTTTTTTTGGCTGCAGACTAGAGCCTTTTTTTTTTTTTTGGCTGCCTAGAAGCATCTTCTGTGATATTGTTGAGAGCCAGAAGTGTAGCACTCTTGTGAGACCTGAATAAAAACTTGGTGGTACTTACTGGAAAACACCACATCTTGGGTCCTCATGTTCAGTGAATGTTGATAACAGAGGAGGCCACTTCAAATAGATAAAGCTGCATTAGTGCTTTTAAATTTGTCCATGGGAATATGCTCATCTGGAACAATGATTGCAGAGGCAAAATCAGATTAATGTTCCTTTCAGGACAAAATTACTGCTCAAGACAACAGCTCTGAAAGAAATACATTTGAAGAGTCTAGAGAGTAATTTCATGGAAAACAAATTGGGTAGGCTTTTTTTTTAAGGGAAAAGAATAAAGGATTTTTGAAAATACTGTAAAACTCTTTCAATGAGATACTATTTTTTTCACTGCTGAATTTTATTATTGACAACAGAAAAGTTCAAAAATGTGGATGCTATACACATTATTTTTCAAAATACAGATTTCTAAACCCACAGTTTGTCAAACAGAGGAATATTATCTTGTTCTATGTACAAAACCATACATTGTAAACATCCATTAGATGTATTAGTTACACAGGGAAATTATTTTTTTTTTATTATTATTATTCTTCAATCTGACTTCACTTTTAATTTTAGAAGAGAAATTCAGGGTCTTTGAGAGGTCTTGAAATTTTCTTGTGGGAGGTTTTTTAGTATGAAAGACTGAATTTTTAAAAATCATAATACACACACTGTAGTTAAAGAAAAAATATTATGTGGAGTTACTTAGTCTGTAAGATATACCTAGCTATATGAATGACCTTTAAGAAATTGTTAGTCTCCTTCACTTTTTTAGACCATCTTTTGTTATTAGCAAACCTGGCACTGACTTAGGCTCTGCATAATGTTGAAATTCATTGTTGGACAAGTCTAGATGAACATAAAGAAGAATTAAACCCATAATCATGCAGAACTGGTAATTTTCCTGCTCTGAATATTGTTGTCATCACATTTCATTGCCATAGAATGATGATATCCAGCGTGAGAGAGGGTACAAAAGGGACATAGTTAAGGGCCTGGTTGGTTTAAGGGGTAGAGGGAATGGAGTCAAGAGGGCCATCTTTACCACAATTTGATGATTGAACTGCAAGAAACTGTCTCATCTCCAGCCCTCCCAACATGCAACAATTACTACATGGCAATAATCTGTTATAATCTAGGATGGCTGTCTTTAGCTATTTCATAGGTCATATTGGTTGAAAAAATCCCATGTTTTTGTTTTGTTTTTTTTTTTTTTTTCAAAGGATGTTTCTTTATTATAACTAAAGTAAGCAGTTAACAATCATAGGAAAACAATGTTCCAACTCCAAAGTGTCGTGCTCAATGCCTGGATGTCCAAGGGGAGACCAGTGATGAGTGGAGTTACTCAGGGATTGGTATTGGGACGGGTGCTGTTTAACATCTTGGTCAGCAACATGGACAGTGGGATTGAGTGCACCTTCAGCAGGTTTGCCAACAACACCAAGCTGTGTGCTGCGGTTGACACACAGGATGGAAGGAATGCCATCCAGAGGGACCTGGACAGGCTTGAGAGGTGGGCCAGTGCAAACCTCAGGAAGTTCAACAAGGACAGGTACAAGGTTCTGTACATGAGTTGGGGCGATCCCAAGCACAAATACAGGCTGGGTGGAGAATGGATTGAGAGCAGCCCTGAGGAGAAGGACTAGGGGGTGTTGGTTGATAAGAAACTCAACATGATCCAGCAATGTGTGCTCACAGCCCAGAAAGACAACTGCATCCTGGGCTGCATCAAAAGAAGTGTGGCCAGCAGGTCGAGGGAGGTAATTCTGCTCCTCTACTCCACTCTTGTGAGAACCCACCTGGAGTACTGCGTCCAGCTCTGGGGTCCCCAACAAAAGGACACGGACCTGTTGAAGTGGGTCCAGAGGAGGGCCATGGAGATGATCAAAGAGCTGGAGCACCTCTCCTATGAGGACAGGCTGAGATAGTTGGGGTTGTTGCAGCTGAAGAAGAGAAGTCTCCAGGAAGACCTTATTGCAGCCTTCCAGTACCTAAAGGGGACCTACAGAAGAGATGGGGAGGCACTCTTTATCAGGGAGTGCAGCTATAGGACGAGGGCTAATAGTTTTAAGACAGAAGAGGGTAGATTTAGATTAGATTTTAGGAATAAATTCTTTACTGTGAAGGTTGTGAGGCACTGAACAAGTTGCCCAGGGAAGGTGTGGATGCCCCATCTCTGGAGATGTTCAAGACCAGGCTGGATGGGGCTTTGAGCAACCTGGTCTAGTGGGAGGTGTCCCTGCCCATGGCGGGAGTGCTAGAACTAGATTATCTATAAGGTGCCTTAGAATCCAAACCACTTTGCAATTCCATGATTCTATGACAAACAATGCAGCTCTGGATTCTCTCCCAAATAATTGTCAGTTTTGTGCTTTTCAAAGCTGATATTCTTGGTATATGCAGCTTTCAAAGAGTTACAAATGGACTTCTTTTTCAAAATCTGTATGTAGGAAAAGTGGTTTTGCCATTTTTCCCCATTTACCAAGTAGAGAAGTCAGTCCCAGTATTTTAGTGCGAAATACTTCTCTTCCAGATACATATTTGTATGTTATTTCAAGTCCTGTTTTGATTTCAGTTATAAAGCTGCCTGGTTTTTCCTTCTAGTGTAGATGTCTAAACGCAGTGGCCTTGACTAGAAATGAAAACTGACAACCCACTTCATTTGGTTTCCTTAGTCCCTTGGTTGTAATAAGATTGGTGAAAGCTGGTTGGAAAAAATGAATCAAAAAGCTGGCATTCTGAAGTTCTCTCAAGAGGTTCAAAACTTAAACTTAACAATTGAAAATATTTTTTTTTACCTTCTCTTGAATGTTTTCTACCTCTAATTTGCCGTCAGTTTTCAGAGTAGCATTTTCAAACATTAATAACATTATTAGTTCAGAAACTAAATGCTGAACTTCCATGTATCTGTCATTTTTATTTAGAATAAATGAATAATCGATTTGATAAATTATCCAACAACCATATCTGAAAGTGGAACCAGAAAGTTTAAATCAGGTTTTTATGAAGAAGTGTATAACAAAGCTCTACCTTAAAGTATTTCCTAATTATAATAATAACTTTTGTTATATTAAGGTGAAAAAATGGAGATATTCTTGCTAATTGTCCCATTTCAATAGTTCCCAGAAAGAAAATGAGAGACACTCCCAGACCCAAATGACTAAAATGAGACCGTGAAACAGTAACGAAACAGTGAAACCTCTTTTCCAACTACTTTTCGAAAACCAGAAACACTCATCTAATGCTATCAACAATGATATTTAGCAGAAATGCTTGACCACCAACAAGCCAAGTTCTATTCCGGATAATAAGAGCTCTGAATGAATTTACACTAGCAGATGCTGAGGAATTATCTAAGAAACTCAGTCATAATCTGGTAAAATTATGCCAAAGAGAACATGCGCCTAGGCTGATGTTGTGGGTTAAACCTGGCAGGCAGCTGAGCCCCACACAGCTGCTCGCCCACTCTGCCACAGTGGGATGGAGGAAAGAATCACAAGGGCAAAAGTGAGAAAACTCTTCGGCTGTGATAATGACAGTTTAGTAGGTAAAGCAAAGGCTGTGCGCACAAGCAAAGCAAAACAAGGAATTCATTCACTCCTTCCCATCAGCAGGCAGGTATTTAGCCATCTCGAGGAAAGTAGGGCTCCATCAGGCTTCATGGTTACTTCAGAAGACAAACAGCATCACTCCAAACATTCCCCCTCTTCCTCCTTCTTTCCCTCAGTTTTTACTGCTGAGCATGACGCCATATGGCACGGCCACAGTGACCCCAACCAACCAGAGTTGTTTGTCCCGCCTGTGTCCCCTCACAACTTCACAGAATCACAGAATCACAGAATTTGCAGAGTTGGAAGGGACCTCTAGAGATCATCTAGTCCAACTCCCCTGCCAAAGCAGGATTGCCTAGAGCACATTACTCAGGACTGCATCCAGGCGGGTCTTGAAAATCTCCAGAGAAGGGGACTCCACAACCTCCCTGGGCAGCCTGTTCCAGTGCTCTGTCACCCTCACCGTAAAGAAGTGTTTCCGTGTATTTGAACAGAACTTCCTGTGATCTAACTTGTGCCCATTACCCCTCATCCTGTCACTGGGAACCATTGAACAGAGCCTGGCTCCATCCTCCTTCAACCCACCCTTTAGATACTTGTATGCCATAATAAGGTCTCCCCTCAGCCTTCTCTTCTCCAGGCTAAAGAGTCCCAGCTCTCTCAGCCTTTCCTCATAAGGCAGATGCTCCAAGCCCTTAATCATCTTAGTTACTTCTTGTGCACCTCCAGCCCGCTTACTAGTAGAGCAGCGTGAGGAGCAGAAAAGGCCTTGATGCTGTGCAAGCACTGGTCTGCAGTGAGTAAAACATTCCTGTGTTATCAACAAGTCAGGAACACAGCACCATATGGGCTGCTCTGAGAAAAACTAACTACATCCCACCCAAAACCAACACAGCTAAGTACTTCAAAGCAGATTTTGCAAAATGTATTTCATTCTTTATACATGACAGTTATGTCGAAAAAAATTATATTTGCTTTTATGTTTTCTTATATAATGTTAGGTGTTTCTATTCTACACCTTTAAGTACCCAAAAATAGAGAAAGAGGTAAGACGGAAAGTAAAAACAACAGATTATTTTGATAAAAATCAGAACATTACTATGCATTTGTGACATTTTGCTGTCTTTGATGCTGTGGATGGAAATGCTCTGGATCTGGCTGTGTACATAGACCACTGCTGATACTCTACAAACAAGGTGTTTTCGATGGGTCTTATTTTTTGCTACTAAAAGCAAAGGTGAAAGTGCAAATGTACACGTGAGCACACACACAGAGAAAATCAGTTTTGTTTACTTTTCATGACATGTTTATTATACTAAATTTAGTTAACCAGTGAACATTACAAAAATTTTGATTTCCAATTGGGATTAGATTTGCAATAAATTAAGGGCACTTGATCCTACAACACTCCTTCAAATGACTACCTCTTCAATTGAGCTCTTTTCAGGATTTAGACAAAATTGCATTCCAGAAAATTTGCTCCTGTGGTACTATCATATTAATTCACCTCATAAAAGCTATACGGTCACAGACAAATTGATCCTTAAATTGTTCATTTGTACGTGAAGTCATTAAAACAGGTAGAACTACTTGTGCTCCCACAGGTAAGTCACTGCATAAAGGTCCATAGGATCAGACTCTTATGCATGTGTGTACATTATTCCTGGGAGTTATTTCATGGACTACTCAATTAAGGAAGTTTTTCACACACAGGTGTTTCCAGAACCGGAGCTATAGTTCACATCATTTAGTAGCATAGTTCATTAAATACTGTCACATTGCTATCGCTTACATCTTCCTAATCTGTGAAATATTTTTCATATTAACATTAATTCGCTAAAACCATAGCAAAAGATATAAAGTTTCTTATCAGAATCAATATATATTTACACACAAACCTACATATTTATGTTTACTTTATATACACACACATGCACACACTCACACTAAAAAGTATATTTCTGTTCGTATGCAGTCTTCTTCCTGTGGCCACATAAGATTTTAGTAACTACTCAGGGGAGATACAGGTATATTAACAATTCAGTACTAGTTTACATCTTCATTCAACTTGACAGAGTTAAACTTACTTGCCACTCAAGACACATAACAGTGATAAAACATAACATTTCAATAAAATCTAATGTGTTAGGAGTGTTAGGTTTTTTCTTTTTTTTTTCAATTTTGATTCCTATGTTGATATTTAAACTAAAAAAATATATATATAAAACCTCAAATAATTTAAATAATCCTCTAAGAATCTTTATCATTTTCAACACCAACTTAACCTTGTAAATTATTAACATTTTTATGTATATCAGTCAATTCCAAGCACAATGGGAGATCTGCCTAGCTCAGCTAACCTAGGATATATGCAATTAGCTAAAACATGGAGTGGTACTTGTGCTGAGTAGCCAATTTGCTTCTCCTGTTGTGTTAATAATCCTCACATAATTATAAAGTAGTGGGTCATAGTAGTTCTACTTCAACGCGTGGAGAATACCAGTTTCCTGCTTAAGGTACTATTACCATGAAGTGAATTCCAGAGATTTATAACCTTGTTTACTACTTTCCCATCCCACCCAATAATTGAAAAAGATTCAATTCTTCATTGAAAATAAAATACACAATAGTAGTACAGATTTTATTTGTTACCTTGGTAACAAATATTCCTTTTACAATAACTTCAAATATGTTTTCTTGTATGGAACGTTTATTACAGGTTTTAATAAGCATGGCTGTAAATAAGGTGCATTTGGCATGATGGCCTCAACATGAACTTTTTAAATCTAGGGTCTACGCAACTTGTCCATAATAATGGGATTGTGTCAGAGAAAAACTGCCGGAACATTTCTTCTTTCTTTCTTACCCTACACCTAATCATTACCAGTTGAAGTAAATAGTACTCTTTCTACAGTGTGGTGTGCTGCTAGGTTTTCAGAATTTTCTGTGAAAATCTTGAATTACATACACCTGTAATAATCATAGAATCATAGATTGGTTTAAGTTGGAAAGGACCTTGAAGAGCATCGAGTTCCAACACTCCTGCCATAGACAGGGACACCTCCCACTAGACCAGGTTGCACAAGGCCACATCCAGCCTGGCCTTGAACACCTCCAGGGATGGGGCCTCAACAATGTCTCTGAGCAACCTGCTCCAGTACATTACCACCCTCAAAGTGAAAAATTTCTGCCTAATATTTAATCTGAACCTGCCCTCTTCCAGTTTAAAGCCATTCCCCCCCTCGTCCTATCACTACATGCCCTAGGAAAAAGTCCTTCCCCGGCTCTCTCTCTCTTCTCTCAGCCCCTTTAGGTACTGGAAGGCCACAATACTACCTCCTCGGAGCCTTCTCTTCTCCAGGCTGAACAGCCCCAACTCTTTCAGCCTCTCCTCATAGGAGAGGTGCTCCAGCCCTCGGATCATCCTCGTGGCTCTCCTCTGGACACGCTTCAGCAGGTCCATGTCCTTCTTATGTTGGGGACTCCAGAGCTGGATGCAGTACTCCAGGTGGGGTCTTACGAGAGTGGAGTAGAGGGGCAGAATCACCTCCTTTGACCTGCTGACCACACTTGTTCTGATGCAGCCCAGGATACGGTTGGCCTTCTGAACTGCGATCCCACATTGCTGGTTCATGTTGAGCTTCTCGTCAATCAGCACTCCCAGGTCCTTCTCCTCAGGGCTGCTCTCCAGCCATTCCCTGCTGACCCGGTATTTGTGCTTGGGATTGCCCTGACCCAGATGTAGGACCTTACACTTGGCCTTGTTGAACTGCATGAGGTTGGCTTGGGCCCACCTCTGCAGCCTGTCCAGGTCCCTCTGGATGGCATCTGTCCCCTCCAGCGTGTCTACCTCACCAAAGAGCTTGGTCTCATCGGCAAACTTGCTGAGGGTGCACTCGACCCCACTGTCCATGTCGCCGACAAAGATGTTGATCAATACAGGCCCCAGTACCGACCCCTGAGGCATGCCACTCGTCACTGTTCTCCACTTGGACATTGAGCCGTTGACCACAACTCTTTGAGTGCAACCGTCCAGCCAGTTCTTTATCCACCAAGTGGTCCATTTGCCAAATCCATGTCTCTTCAATTTAGAGACCAGGATATTGTGTGGGACAGTGTCAAACGCTTTGCCCCAATCCAAGTAGATGACAACCGTTGGTCTTCCCTTGTCCACTGCCACTGTAACCCCTTTGTAGAAGGCCACCAAATTTGTCAGGCATGACGGGCCCTTGGTGAAGCCATGCTGGCTGTCACTAATTACCTCCTTGTTTTCTATGTGCCTCAGCAGAGTTTCCAGGAGGATCTGCTCCATGATATTGCCAGGTACAGAGATGAGACTGATTGGCCTACAGTTCCATGGGTCTTCCTTATTTCCCTTTTTGAAAATAGGGGTTATGTTTCCTCTTTTCCAGTCAGCAGGAACCTCGCCAGACCGCCACGACTTCTCAAATATGATGGCTAGTTGCTTAGTGACCTCATCTGCTAGCTCCCTTGGGACCTGCAGATGTATCTCATCAGGTCCCATGGACTTGTGCACCTTCAGATTCCTCAGGTGGTCTCGTACTTGATCTTCACCTACAGTGGGCAGTTCTCCATTTTCCCAATCCTTGTCTTTGCATTCTGGTTAAGGGTAGTGTGGCTGCAGTTCTTGCCAGTGAAGACTGAGGCAAAAAAAGTAATTGAGTACCTCAGCTCTGTCTCTAATAAGGCAAACCAGTGGACCAAATGATCATGGATTTTGGAAACGCTGATATCCTGTATCTAAAGCTGATTGAACAAATCAGAAGAATTACTAAAATCTATATCCTTTTCAGAAATATTTTAGTTTTAAGTGACTGTCATTTAAAAAAAAAAAAGTGCTATAGTGGACATTGTTTTGTGTAATTTTAAAAAGTATTTTTATTTTTTTGTATAGTGTTTATAATAATTCCAAATCCTAAAAAAGCCATATTAATGCTTTGGCTGCAACAGCCTTTATCCTAGGCTTCAATTGGCAAAGCCATATACCTGAGGAGACCACTTGTTGGGAAACCTAGAAATGCAAAGCAGATACTCCAAATTTTGTCAGTACATTTCATAGGTTGAGTGTTTTAAGTCAGCTACAAGTGAAGGAAGTGCCACAGCTCGTAGTGATTCACTGGACTATCAAGTAGCTTTCCCAAGTCAGGAAGAACCAGCAACTTGGAAATCTTATTTTTTCCTACATTGCATTTAGGCTGTGTCTTCTCTATGGTGAAATTTTATATCAACTAACATTTAGTGTGGCAAATATGGGACTACTACTATGTTCCAGTGATGGCCCTGGTTGAGCAGGGAGTTGGACAAGATGTCCTCTGTATATCCCTTCCAACCTCAACCGTTTTGTGATTCTGTGATTTAGCAGGAATTTCAAGAAAAATGTATGTGTAGGAAAAAAAATAGAGAAAAATACTCTATTGTAAATCCATGGATATTACTGCAGAAATGAATTCGTTTTAATGAGTTACCAAATCATTACATACCAAGTTCAAGTTTTAAAGGATTAAGTTTTACCAGCTGTAAAAGTTAAAAGTTCTAAGGAATTCCTCATACTTAAGCAACACATCAAAGAAGCCTATGGACAGAAAGCCATTTCAAAAGAGACATGACGTCTAACAAGATAATGAGGCTGTTTGCAGGGATAGTTTATGATTCAAATTAAGCATTTCAAAGAAATTCAGAGTGGGCAGTCAAGCCTTTGAAGCTGTCTAAAGGTAACAACAGAAGATTTCCATTTCAAAGACAGTATACATCAGGGTCAGGATGGACCTATGCAGACGGAACACAAACTGTAGTTTAAAAGTCAGTGAACAAATCACATAGGGCTAACAGAAGCCATTAATATAATCCCATAGCCCTGATCCTTTTCAGTGCTACACTTTTCCATGAGAGACTGAATACTTCCGTATTTTAGTGGATATACAGTTACATAACTAAAATATGTCTATAAAGATAAGGCAGGTTTCAAGAGCCAAATATTCAAAAGCTAAGAAATCCTAGATTTTTAACCACCTATTAAAACGTAATTCTTTTCTCATGTTACACAAGGTACATATATATACATTGAGCTCTCAAAGAAACACAAATAGTGTGACTAGATAGGAACAGAAGATAAATTCTGTAATCAAAGCCTTGGACATGCATGGAGACAAGGAGAAGGAAGGGCACAACTACCTCAGTTAGGTAATGTTAATGTTTTCTAACCACTGAGCACATTGGTGATCTAAATACAAATCACTCAGTATATCTATTTCACATGCATTTTACTACTTTACAAAAAATGAAAACAGAAGAAAGAATGCCCTACAGGACAGTGGGAGCTAACTATGTTATGTGGCTGCTGGAGAAAATGTTATTTCCCTAGGGTATACGACTATCTGTGCTGCCTCGGAGGGACACACTCACACACTCACTCAGTTACTGACTGTCACACAGTCACTCTCCCTGAACAATGAAAGACGACTCTTGTACTGTGTAGTGTTCCTAGAGAGAGGTCAGGAATTAAATCCAAAGCAAGGTGTTTCTTTGCACACATCATTTCGGCTGCTCTCATGCACTCAGTGCATTGTACAGTACAAGGTTTGGCTAGACTAAAAGTGGGCCCACATTTAGTTTCCCTTAAAGTAGATACAGCTGTGTTCAGACCAACCTCTCTTTCTTTCAAAGCTTTTGCTTTTTCCTCAACAATTTCTCACATTTTCTAAATCTAGTTCAGCAAAAGCAACCAAAGTAGGAGTGAAGACAAGTGTGTTACAACTGAGATACAAAAGCATTAAGGCATTAAAAAGGTATTACTTTCCTTGATTGTTTGATCACATGGTGGTTTTAAGCTGCATTAGAGAACATCTCAGTATTTGGGATGTGTCTGCATAGTTGCCATTGTTTCCATTGTCAAAAACATATATTTATTCCTCTTAAAAAGGTGTTTGATGACCGTTATATTTGGATAGAGAACAAGACTGTGGAACGAGGTAGTCTCCGTAGATAATTCTAACTGAGTCACTTATCCCCAGGATGAGGAACTGGCTGTCTCCAGAGATGATACCGATGTCAAGGATATGGCGGGTAAACAAAACTACTACCCAGCACCACTTGAGTGAAGAGAATACGATGCAATAAAATCCAAAGGTGCTTTGTGTATGTGTGTGTGAACATGAGCACGACTTATTTAGAAGTAAATAAATAAACAAAATAAAAATGAAAGCAAGACTTAGAAGATAAACCGGAAATAGAGCAAATTTTTCCTTTTTAACTCCTGTTTGTAAGGAAACCCTGTTGCACCAAACAATTCAAAGGTCTGATAAAAGAAGAAATATGCCAGATAACGCACAGAAAAAGAATTCAGTTTTTACCTTCATCATTACAGCTGAACACTTGAATGTATTTTCCATAGTTGTTAAAAGTCTTGTTTAAAGGAGACCAAATACAAGATATGGGAACAACAAAACTAGATTCTTCATCCAGCTAGGCTTATTGTCAGTTTGAAAGGAGATGTTACTTCCCCTTATTTATTCCTTATTACACCCTTATTTTCCAAGGAAGCTTTTGCTTCTGGTGTTTTTTTTTTTGTGTTTTTTTTTTTTTTTTTTTTCCCAAATTCGGTTTCAGCTGTCCTTTCTGATGGATCATTCAGAAGAATAACTGGCAGTAGATGCCATGGAAAGAGTATATAAACGTCACAGACATTCAGTAATAGTTTACTAGTTCTGCATCCCCAGCTTCTAAAACAAATAAAAACAAATATGCAAATAATACTACCAAGGGCAGAGAAAAGAAATAAGGAAAAAAAAAAAAAGAAAAAAAAAGAAAGATCATCCACTAATACACTGAGATTACAATAGATGATACTGTGTCTCCCAAGGACTGAGCCAAACAAAAAGGCATTAATATAAGTTCATTACTTTAGAGTTTTCAGCACAGAAGAAGAGAGTTGATCATGAATTAAGTGTAGAGAAGGAGTTTCATTTGAGAGGGTTGTACAAAAGACAAAAATGTAACTTAGAATAACACAGAAAGAAGTTCAGACAGGAACCAGTCATATCAAGGACAAAGGAAAAACAAGGGAAAAAGTGAAAATACAGGTTTACAGACTTCAGAAATGGTAAGCCTATTCGAGATTTTGTAATAAAAAATCATTGGTGTAACAGTGTTGAAAGTAAAAGAGAAAGAAAAAAGAAAAAAATAATGCCCCAAAATGATAGGCAGTTGTTTAAAGGAGTTGAGAAAAGAAAGGAGAAGAGTCATTCATCCCAAAGATAGGGAGAGAGAATAATATATATGACTTCTCAAGAAAAGCAATCAGATGCATTGCAAAATATACAGTGTATACTTCTGGATAAAGGAAGGTGTCAAGACAAGTGACAAGAGAAGATTAGGCAAAGGGAGAGGTTCAGATGTTGTTCGGTAAGAAAGATCCTCTTGAATCACAGATTCGTAGAATAACAGAATGATTGCGGTTGGAAAGGACCCTTGGAGGCCACCTGATCTAACCCTCCCGCTCAAGCAGGCTCATGTAAAGCAAGTTGCCCAGAACCATGTCTGGACAGCTTTTGAAGATCTACAAAGACAGAGAGTTCACCACCTCTCTGGGCAACCTGTTGCTGTGCTAAGTCACCCTCACAGAACAAAAAAGTGTCTCCTTATGTTCCGGAGGACTCCTATTTGTGCCCATTGCTTCATCCTGTCACTAGGCACCACTGAAAAAAGCATGACTTTGTCTTTTGTTTTATATGCTTTGATGAGACTCCTCCCTGAGTCTTCTCTTCTCTGGTCTAAATAGTTCCAGCTCTCTCAGCCTGTCCTCATGTGAGAGAAAAATTGTAAAAAGTAACAATAATGAATGATGCAACTATCTCTAAGTTATACTGAAGACAAAATCAATAGTTGTGACTAAAAAGTGGTATCAATGAGCTGCACACACTATGTAAAGTATGTAACTGAACATTATGTGTGGTGTAGAATGTATGTGATAGATGCAATAAAAGGGTTGGTTTTACTGATACTGATGCGTTAACTACCCGAATCTACAAACATTTAAGCTAAATTTCTTGAAGGTACTACTGTTATCCTTATGCTTTGCCATGTCTCTTCTGAACTGAACTGTGGCAACAGCCCCATCAGAGTACCATGACAACAGAGATGTAGTTTAACCAGGGATTCTGGTTCAGGGAGGAAAACGGGAATTTTATGCATCTAAGCTCTGTCAAAAAAAAAAAAAAATCTTCTCCTGTGGACATGAGTATGTGTCCAGCTATTCCAAAAATAAACATGAACTGCTTCTTCATATGTGTGGCAACAATAGCTTAAACTTTTGAATAATGCTTTGAAGCTGCTTAAGAAGTTTTCTGTGTAGGAATATATTCTATACATGTCATAAAATTACCAGGTATTGCAAAAGTACAAAGACAGAGAGAATCTGAAGACAAGAATTCAACTTTGGACAAAACAGAACCCACATGAAATTTTCATAACATTATTTCTGTCAACAAGTAAATTGATTCATTTATGTATTCATTTACAAATAAACTAGAGTCATTAAGTTCAGAGGGCTTAATGCCTTGACCACTCGGATCACTTTATTCCCCCACGTAAGTTTTGGTATCGGGACAGATTTGCAATCTATATCACACAGACTACTATCTAAACAATCTACAGCAGCAGTTCTTGAGATCGGTTCATTATGCACATCAAAAGAGATAATTTGAGAGCTGCATTTTTTCCTGTTTACTAAGCAAAAAGCTTTAACCAGTTTAACATGTCAAGCTATTATTAACATCCATAACTTCAGTCAATATGAGTAATTAGTTCAATATCACCGTGTATGCCTTTCAGTTCTCTTTTTTTCCTACCCAGATGGTCACAATGGTCAAAGTTGTTCAAAAGGAATGACAAGTTAAATAAACAAGAATTAGACCACTTCAAATAGTTTGTTTCTGAGAAATGCTGATGAACTCAAGTCTCATTACAGCCATGGAACCTGACAGAAAACAGGATCAGAACCTCAATACGTTTGGACATTTATACCTAGTTAATGGGGGAAAGCATCATTTTTAGTCTAACGCATTCACAACAGGAAAATTGATTATATTGGCATAGTTACATCTCAAACATTTTTAATAAAAGTAATTATATGGCACATGCAAATTCACATTCAGCTATTTTATTTTTTTTTTATTCCTGTTTCGCTAAAATTAGCTACTCTATTTGTGCATTCTGTTTATGCAGTAAACATCCACGGTCCCTGCTCTTATTGAGAGAAACAGCCAAATATTTTCTTTAAAATAAACTATCAAATGAAAGAAAGTTATTTTAACTAAATATTGGTTAAAGAATACTTCTGTTATTAGATATAATGGAGTATATTAATAAGGATGTCACTGACAATATAGTATAATCAACATTTTCTTAACCAGCATATTGCATCTGATCATCTTAGTTACCTACTGATGAATCATGAATGTTCCCTTCAACATTATTTTTATGTAGCTTTGTTTTTGAAGTAAATGAAGTACAGTGCTTGATAAGAATTTCGAGCAGGATAAGGTAATGTTATTAGTCCCATCTACTACTCCTGACTCATTTAAAGTCTCTCAGAATATCAACAAGTCTTGAAGATAGCCTGTTGATTTCTTGTCTTTTGAGGTACACTTGGCTTTCGGGATACATGTTATGTTAGGTATATGTCCACCAAGGGCACCAAACTAGAAAATCAAACCACAGATTTTGAAACAAAGCATAAAATTAGACAATATACACACTTTTTCACTTTTTATTTTCTTGTCACCTTTAACGTAGGGCTAAATTCTTTCTGTCAGACTACTTACAGCAAATTAACTTGCCTTTTGGGTTTACTCAGATTAATTGAAACTCTCCTTCATCTGTTACTTCAAACCTGATGAATTCTATTTCTCAGTCATTTCTAATGAATAAATGTACATGGTTCAACAAACACTGAATAAAGAATATGAAAGTCCAGGGTCAGAGATCTATGTGAGGAAGTTTCTCTGGGCTTAGATGTATTCTACCAGCTGTACCACAAGGAAAGAAACAGTTCAAATTGTTTGCTTCCTCAAACTGCCACCACAAATTGTTTTCTGTCTCTCCTGATTCCCATAGAGGACAACACTATTTATAATCCTTGGAACTGGCCAAGATTTTTATATCCATTACCACACTTCTATGGTTATTTGTTCTAATGGTGGGAGCAAAAATAAATAAGTTTAGTGAAGGCAGATACTAGTTATATTTACCAAACTAATGACAAAAATGCAGAGTTCTTCCAACCTCAGAAATCTCTGTAGTCCCCAAGAAGCTGAAAAATACAATCCAGAAAGAGGACAGATCATGTTTATATTTTTAACACTAAACTGAAACCCATTTCCCTTCCCCTCACTTCCCAATAAGAACAGGACTGCAAAACCAAATTATTGAAAAATTAATTTTTAAGCTAAAAGAAAAGAATCCTTTAATGAAACACATGACAGCTTTGCAGGAACCTTAC
This sequence comes from Vanellus vanellus, assembly GCF_965231255.1. Lineage (NCBI taxonomy): Eukaryota > Metazoa > Chordata > Aves > Charadriiformes > Charadriidae > Vanellus > Vanellus vanellus. Next base: position 45,442,433 of record NC_138908.1, on the reverse strand, counting down.
TTTCTGGACCACACTAAAATCAAACCCCATTTAAAAGCCTGACTTCTATGACTAACCACCTATACAAAAACAAAAATCAGTGTGTGGTAAGGATGTTACAAAGTCTTACACCTGACTTCTCTGAGGCAACCAGAACCAGAATGTACTAGTTGGGGCCATCAGACTACACCTGTCAAGCCAATATATAATTCCATTTTGGATGCTACTCTTTGGTGAAATTATTTAACTTGACATTTTCTCCTTCTGCACGAGGGACTTAGCTGCAAAAGTGACATGTCTGCAATCTTCATGTTCATTATTCAGAGCCTCATACCTGGCCCTTTTGAAAAACAATGAGCCTTACAGGGAAAAAAATCTAACAACTATGGCCTTCTCTTGGTAGGAAAGAACTAAAATTCAGATTTACTGTTCCTCCGTTTTGCTATATATTGGCATAGAGTAGCAAGATACAGCAGTGAGTTTCTCTTTCTGTGGAGTAGTGGGGTGAATTTAGCTGAGGCTGTAAAACACAGACGTGACTCTTCCTGCTGCTTTTTGTTCAGGAAGAGGATACTTTTACATATAATACCAGAGACTTTCAGACACAACCAATTTTGCCTTAGCAACCACCCTATAGATCTCAATGAATACATAGCGTTATTTCCATTATGAAAAAAGGTAATTTTTCTCTACAAGCAATAATAAATGGTTACTTCCTAATAAAATATTAGTCCTGTTTTTGAAAAGTAAAAACCGTCCCCTACTTTGATAATTAACCTCCTGCAACAAGAAATTAATAAAGTATCATCTTTTGCCTTTGCAATGTCTGTTCAGAAGCATAGGATGTAACTAGGTCCTGATTTATCAAGTAATCAAACAGGTAGGTAGGTTAAGATCAAGGGCACCCAAGGGAACTACCTGTATTTTATACGCTTACTAAAGCTGGGTACATGTTCAGAAGCCTTGCTGAGTCAGCATCTTCCTAATCTTTATACATTACTGAAAATCTCCTTAGATATGAAATAAAATTTTCATGGATGAATGAGGGTCATGGCATCTCTGTTTGTCAGTCAGTAAAAATGGACATGCAAGAGGAAAAGGTGTTCAAATATACACATATAACTATAAATCAGAAATCATTCCCTAAGCAATTAAGTTAAATTACTTTCTTACTCTGACTTAAGTAGAATGAGAACGTCACTAACAGATTAATATATCTACTAAGAACAAGGAGATATATAAAACTGCATAAAACTGAAAAACATTATAAAGTGTTCTGTATAATTTTAAAATCCTTAAAAAACAACTGTTCTGTTAACAACCAAATAGCTCATACTTTTAGTAATTATAACCTTTTGCAGTACATGTAAATAATTCTTGCTAGACTTCCTGTGCATTTCAAAACAAAAGTGTATTTGTAGCAATTCTCTATAGGCTGACTTTTGGAGCCACAATTACACTCTAAATATTTGAGTATACACTTATTGAAGTTATTAGATCTATTAATATACAGGAAGTGAAGCACATGCTTGGAATAAGGTTAAGGTTCCAACACAGTTATTGCAGAATTCCAAATTTTTAACTGTAGATACTAAGTATTGTGAAATACCATATAGAAAATATACATTTTAAGAAACAAAAGTAGGGTCATTTCTTGGGACAACTTATTGCGGTATGTTCATTTTTGTATTGCTTTGGATTTTTCTCCACTATTTTTATGATGATCCTTAAAGTTTATCTTCATAAAAGCCATTAAAGAATTTTGGCAGAGCTTCTTCAGTCAGTTTCCTGAAATAGCTTAGGGTCTAGCAGTGACATAAATAAACAGTCAAGTTGAATACAGGGCTTTGGCTGGTCCTTTTCACCAGCTGTACTAATAAATCAATTTGATGGTGTGGATCACCCTGATGCATTCCTTCCTCTGATGCTGCTAACTTGGAAGGGTTGTTGTTTTACTATTGGACTTTCATTTGTAATACTGGCCAGCTGTTCTGAGAACCCAGATGTTTGAACAGAAAAATAAACAGATGACCTAACTGACATAAAGAGTTTACAAAGAGCTTTATTTTTTTCCTCTGCATAGTTGGTCTTCTGCATCAAAGCTTGGTAAATCTGAAATTCTGTGAGGCTAAAAATTTTTCCATTAAATCAGCCCCAACCAGGCATACAAACACATTTAATATCATTTAAATTATTATTCTAGTACTGCACACAAGTCCTAAACTGCTACAAAAGTACTCGTACAGTGCATTTCTATCATTTGAAAAAAAGTTATTTTTGAGAGTCGAACAGATTGAAAAGGATCTTCCCACGTTCATGTGTTTTACAATTAATATGGGTAACATGGGCAGATCTTTATGTTCTGAACCTATTGCATTACGCTCATTAAAAATGAAAATGAAAATTCTCATCTATGCATGTTTAATCTGAATCTAAATCCCTGGCAATTTTTTTAGAAGATACGCATACTCACTTTACTATGCAGCCTCAAGGACTGCCTTACTACTATAAGGGTCAAGATTTCTGTGAAAGTATCTATCTAGTTGTGTATGCACAGCCACCTAATGTGCACAGAGTAACAGTGATTGCATGCATTAAATCAGGTTTACCACTGAACGTCATTTTACCCAAAACATTATGTATGCAGTGCATGACACTCCATCCTTCTGTTATCCATTTAAACACCTAAGTGGCCACTAACTCTATAGCGTGTGAAAGTCTCAGAATGATCAATAGTTTCACTTCCATAATGCTAAGTATTAGCATTCCAGTTTTATAGCTTGAGAACCAAAGAAGAATGTGGCAGAAATAACTTGTAGACCGTATCCTTGTGTGCAACCAAGAATGAAATGCAGCTGGGTGACTGGCAGCTAATGTTGATATGATTCTTCTGTAGCGACTGTGAACTTTTGTATGATTTATGAAGTAAGTTTTTTCCTACAGATTATCAATTTGTCCCCCAATTAAACTGTTTAGACAAAAGTCCATGCTTTGGTATGAGTTTTGGAGTTGGACAGAGAGCTTATGCTTGGGTATGAGCTGTACACGCTTGATGGCAATAGAGGAGGAGACGAAGCTCTGTTTCTCCTTAGCCATCACAGGAAATAGACTATCAAAAGCCAGTGAAAAGAGAAGCTATGAAGAAAGCAATTCAGAGCATAGATCTAATTTATCTAAATCACTCTAACCAAGCTCAGCTTTGTGCCCAAGTGGTATAACTCTAGTGGGTTACGGGAGTTTTGGCTGCTATGTGGGTGTAACATTGAGCCTACTAATATCAATGGTAATTTTACAAAAGCCTAACAGTTTGGCTTTAGTTAAATATACTGCAGGCTAGCTATTAATACCTGAAACTAGGACAGTGCCTTAGCCTCAGCTAAAACACGAAGCTAAATAAGCAATATTGCTAATGTTTGTTTACCCAGCGAAGTTACTGCACAGTGAGCTGGGATAAGAATTTATATTATTATAGCTACTTTACAGTTATTCTCTCTGTGATCTTTTCTATTGTACAGTAAGGTTATTTTATTGTGAGACAGCTTATTCACCCTGGAGAGCAATAAGTTAAACTTTGAAAACGGTCCTCCACTTAACCATTTCCCTCTCAGTGAACACTAAGAATGTCTGGATAAGCAGCAGTGTAATGTAGATAATGAAGAGTGGTTGGCACGTTAGATAAACTGTGAGTTCACATGCAGACAAGTCTTCCAACTCTCTGCATGTGATAGGTCAGGTTGCCTTTCCTTTGTCGTTAAAACATGCAATGCTCTTGGTCTTAAGGCTAATTCGTGAGGAACTACCATGTATCCTCTTTTCACCATGACTGATATCCTTTCAGCAGCTTTCTTATCCATCTTTAAGTTCTCTATTGATCATTCTTTTCTCAAGTTTGGTTAATAATTTCCCAAGTGTACAAAATGTTTTACTGAAGTCCAGAGAGATCAATAAAGACTTTAAATGGACCTTACAGAAAGGTCAGCATAAGTTAAGCAGCAGGCAAAAGGGACTATTGAAAACAAAAAGACGTCCTTTAAACAAGAGAAGCCAGTTCCCAATGAAGAAAAGACAGGAACGTATAGTCTGGTAGGGAAAATGTTAAGACACAGTCAAAAAAACCCCAAAATTATTCTGAGCATCAACTTGTTAAAACCATGAAAACTAATAAAGGGCGGCATTTTCAAACACGTGCCACAGAGTTGATCAGGCCAACACGTGATTAAGGTGTAGAGGGAGTATCAAAGAATATCGATCCAAAGCAGAAAAGCCAAATCTATTTTGTGTGTGTGTGTCAGTATCCACTATCAAATTGCTTACAGAAGTTTCCCAACAAAGCTATTCTTCACAGAGGACAATGGAAGGGTTCAGACTAAAATGTCAGTATAATGGAATTTATAATAAACTGGTTAAATGAACAGTAACAAATTGCAATAATGACATGGTATTTTCACTCAAGTGTTCCAGAGGAACTAAAATCCTAAATTACTATGATGTGGAACCCACCACTATCATTAATGTCTATACCAAAAGGACAGAAAATAAACAAAGTGTGACATCAATTTTTAGAAAAGGATCTATGAAAGTTCCAGAGAACTACAGCCCTTTATTTCTGACTTCCATGGTGAGTCAAGTAGCAGCATAATTTCTTACTACAGTAAAGAATTTGATTATCTGGATTATTACACAGTACTGGGGAAAAAATTAACACGATTTTCATAATCTAAACAATTCTTTGAATATTTAACATGTCAGTGTTCACAGGAGAAGAATGGCAGTTACAGGGATTTGTAAGAGTAAAATTGTATTCAAAACTAATGTAGGAAAGAAGTTCAGTGGTAAAGTTACAAAGTTTGCTGGTGGTAAATAAGATAATCCAAATGAAAGTTGACAGTGAAGAGTTGCAGTGAGTGGTGAATGAGCATGTTGAAATTATTTGTCAAAGTCTTTGTCAACACTAGGTAATTTACATGGAAAAGACAAGCCTAAACATACTAAGACAATAATACCTTATTATTACTCAGAAAAGAGTCATAGTAGTTCTCTGAAATGGTCAATTCCAGCCTTAAAAATGTCTAAAATGTTATACAAAACATTAAGAAGCAACATACAATTTAGAATAAATTAGAAGTCAATATCACTCTGCTATTATATAAGTTTGCATTTAAAATACAACATATGGTTCAGGTCATTCCATCTAAAACAGAAACCTCCAGAACTAGGAAATAGTGAAAACAATGCTCAAAGGAAAAATGGGCTCCATACAGGTGACATTAACTAGCCAGAAATCTTTTATTTTTGAAAGTCAGCAGATATAGAAAAGTTTGCTAAATGTCTCTAAAATCATTAACATAATGGAGACAATGAATAAGAAACAATTATTCACTTTTTTTTTCCTATGTAGTGAGTTTATGTGGCAAGGTTTTGCTACTGGGGGAAGGCTGTAAGGGGGTTTTTGTAAGAAGACACTAGGAGCTGGCCACAAGTCAGACACATTCAGTTTCAGTCATGTGGACCCACCACTGGCCAAAGCTGAGCCAATCAATGACATCAGTAACATGTCTGAGATAACATATTTAAGGGTAAAAACTGCTGCATAGCAGCTGCGATGAGAAGAGTGAGAAAATGTGAGACAAGCAGCCATACAGACACCAAGGTCAAGAGGGGGAGGAGGTGCTCCAGAGCAGAGATTCCCTTGAGGCCCATGGTGAAGATCACGGTGATGCAGGTTGTCCCTCGCAGCCCATTGATGGCCACAGTAGAGCAGATATCCATACTGCAGCCCAATGAGGGCCCAACATCACAACAGGCAGATATGCCCTGAAGGAAGCTGCAACTCATGCAGAGCCCATGCAGGAGCAGGTGCCTGGCAGGACGTGTGACCCTGTGGGGGACCTACGCTGGAGCAGTTCATTCCTGAAGGACTGCACCCCATGGGAAGGGCCCATGTTGGAAATGTTCATGAAGGACTGCATCCCATGGGAGGGACTCCATGCTGGAGCAGAGGAAAAGCATGAGGAGGAAGCATGAGAAGCAGAGAGGAAGAACTATGCACTGACTGCAACTCCAGTTCCCCATTCCCCTGTGCTACGCGGGGGTAGACAGGAGAAGAGTTAGGAGTGAAGTTGAGCCTGGGAAGAAGAGATGGGAGGGGGGAAGGTGATTTCAGTTTGGTTCTTATTTCTTAACATCTTCCTCTGTTATAACTAATTGGCAATAAATTATATTTATTTCCCCAAGTCGAGTTTGTTTTTCCTGTTACAGTAATTGGTAAGCGATGTCCCTGTTCTTATCTCAACCCATGAAGTTTTCGTTGTATTTTCTCCCCCTGTCCTGTTGAAGATGAGGAGTGATAGGGTGGCTTGGTGGGCATCTGGTGGCCAGTCAAGGTCAACTGCCACATCCTAACACAAACAGTAGTGAGTGCTCATTCAATTATAAGGAAGCGGTTTTAAAACAAAATCAATATGGATTTTTTTGACCCGTAAAAAGTACACTGTTTAAGGGCAGAAGTTATTGCCACAAGTTCTTAGACAACATTTGCTACTGGACTTGTTCTTTAATGTATGAAGTGTTTTAACATTCAGGGAGAGTAATTACCCTATTCCAGTGCATTCAGTTAAAGAACTGAGTATGGTTTTACCTCAGAAGCAATTTTCACTTCCATGCCTCCATTCTCGTTAGACTTTACTTCTTTATTCACAACACAGCTTCATCCATATTGAAAAACAAAGATAAAGCCTCATGAAATGTTAGGTCATGAGTAGGTTACAGTTTTACAGAAATGGTGCAGTGTGGTGAGGTAGTGGGAAATGCGGACAGTCCCAACTGCTCTATAATTCAGTCTCAGTTTTTCTGCAGAGTGCTTCTGTGATCCGTGATCAACACATCACTGGGTGAGTGAAACACAGCCAGGATCCTGCAACTAATTCAGTAGTCACGTACGACCATAACCCATGTTGCTGCATCACAATGACCTGGCCCTTTGTCCTGAGAGGCAGCAGGGCTATATCATCACTGGGATGTGGTTGCTGTTCCCAGGGCTCAGGTTAATTCCTCGGCATGATACTACCCAGCTGCTAATTTGACACTATCTGTATTGTGGCAGGTAGACAATGATCTTAATCCTTCTGTGTTTCTCCACGTACAAAACAGGAGGCAAAACTACTTGCTTTGCTTTCAGAAATATAGGAAGGTTTACGTCATTGCTATTTGTACAGAGGGTTTACAAACAGGAAGTTCAACAAAATTTTTACCCCACCAAAGTTAATGGAAGTTCTGCTGCTGATCTCCATAAGGCCAAGGTTTTTATTACCTACATATGTGTTTGCTGTAAGAACTAAACTGGACTGATTTGTACCTTCTGTCCTAGGTTTTGGTGGGGTTCTTTTCATTTTCTTCTGACTTTCTTGTACTGAATTTTTCCATGCTTGACCTCTGCTCAAAGAAAGATTCGAGGTCTTTTTGAGTTGTCTAACCATAAAAATAATACACTTTTCCCTTATGTTCAGATCAGAAATTTTACACTTGAATTACTGAAAATTGGCCTAAGGGAAGCTGGATGGAGGAGGAGAAGGAGCAAGATAGCACTTTTACAATAGACACCTAAAAGCCATAGGTGTTTTGTCATAAATGGTTAAAGTTGCCAGTTTCACAAATATGACATAGAGTTTCCATCTAGTTGTATGAATTGCATTTTGAAGGTGAAATGTTTAGTTCATGCATTTGAGGATGATTTGTTAACTTCTTAATTTAACAGCCACAGTTTCTTTCTTTCATTAGGGATATTTTGCTGTTCTCTGAACACAAAACTGCATTTATGGAGATTTTGCTGACTAGAAGAAGAGAAATTAGGGAACGCTTATAGTGTAAAACGGTTTAGCAAAAGGGGTTTTAGACAGCTGAAGATCTGCCTCCTAACCTATGCATTTTAACCATTCTTTAAAATTATTGTAGTCTTTTCTGTATTTCTACAGTTATCAAATGCATCTTTGTATTTCCTACAGATAATACGCTGAATGTATGCTTCCTAAGTACTATCCTACACTTCTCTGAACACTGGAAACGAAAATGCCTAAAAGCCCACAAGTATTTAGGCCTGAATATAAGTAAGGATTTAGGTGGTGAAAACTCATTACAAACCATAACATAGTACAACTTCAGATACTTGTAAACATTAAGATGAAACTATGAAAATAAATTGGTCACGATGATTATTTAGAATTGTAGTCTAGGGTATAAAACAGTAATAAGTAAATGGAGACTGAATTTGCTGATCCATTGACAGAATCTCAACCTAGTGAATTCAATCAATCAAGGAATGATGAAGAGGAAAAGTGCAGAGGTGAAGAAAGAAAAGGAGAGAGATCATGAATAAGCCTTGAGCTAAACACTAATCACTAATCACTAACATCATGAGTATGCACTAAGTTACTTGGATAGCAAATGCTGTTGGCGGAAATGCAAGGATGTCTGGCTTGCAAATTACAGATGACACCCGCCCCCTCCTCCTGAGACTGTACACTTGAAAAAGAATCGCTGTGGATAACACCTTCTGCACTACTGAGTAACACTGTGGGGCAGAATTGAACATGCCAAATAGAATATGTGCTGTATTCTGGTATTTTATATGTGCTACACAAATTACTGAAAATTCAAATAGCTTTTTAGTGTTGCACAGCATGCTGATCCCTTCATACCTGAATAGAATTTGGGTGTGTTCATCGACAGCATCAAAATAACTGAGGTTCTTAAGTGAACTTCGCTTTTTACAGAATGTTGTTCACCATATTGTGACAGCATGGAAAAAGATGCTATTCTCTTCACATCTTCAAAAAGATGGCTGCATTCCAAGAATTCAAGCTTCCAACCTATGGAAATATTAGTCCAACTGAAGCATTCTCTGTATTTTGACAACCAAATGTGTATAGTCAATAGCATGAATATCTGAACATCTTTGGGTGTTTGTATTCCACACACCTATGAGGTAGTTAAGCATTCTTTGAAGAACTGAAACAAAGGCACTGATTTTCCTGAACTGCCTGTGGGAATTGAACATCACAATCATAAAACTAAGGTTGTTGTCAGTAAGTTGGTCTTCCATCCCTGCTCAGGACCAGCAGCACTTTTATTATTAGAAGATCTCAGATATAACTTTTTGGTTTTTTCCCCAGGTAGAGACACCAATTCACTTCAATCAAGCCTTTCCCCTGAGGTGGATCAGTTTTGCAAAACTTCTGTTAAAAAAACGTGCAAATTTCCATTGGAAGGCTCAGATCTTTAATGCCCTTTTACCCAATCTACTGCTTCTTAGCTATCTGCTGGGAATACATGTTTCGAATCTGCTAAATCATTTTCAGACCAGTTGGTGAGCCAGAAAAAAGTGGAACCCTTGCAACACAGAAAAAGCTAGCATGTTTCTTTAAATTCTCTGGAGTTTTAAGATTCATCTTCCTAATTTCCCAGAGTAAAAAAAAAAAAAAAAAGGGGGGGGGGGGCACGGGCTGGATAAATTCTTTGAAATTATCCTCGCTTGTATACATGTATCCTTTTGTATGAATATATTTAACTCTAGCTTACATTTTTACTATCTGTAAAACAGCTATTAAAAAAATATGTTTTTTCTCTTTAGGCAACTCCATCCTAACTACACAGTTCCTCTTTAGAGAGCTACTTACTTATGTGCCTTCTGAATGAGATAGAATGTAGCTCTGTTTCCAGCGCCAAATACAATTTCTTTTAATATAAACTGATTATAATTTGCTTCACTAGCTTTATAAAGATTGTAGTACTTGCTCACAAGATGACTGAAAAGAAAAGCCTTGCTATGAATCCTAATTGATTAATTCTTAAATACGAGCATACAGAGAAACTGCACAGTTTTGTCATTTCAGCGGTGTCCTAGGGAGAGATTTAATGATAATTTTCTTATGTTCTATTATATGTAGATAATATAGATGTGATCCTGAAAAATATTTGAATTTCAGCCTCCATTTTGTAATTTTTCCTGAAGGGTTGACCTCTAAAGATTAAAGCATCTTCATGCAAGTGCATGAGTCCAGTGCAGAGAACCTCGTTCAGGGCAGTACCATCTGTGGCAAGATTCTGCCGGTTGTCTCACACATCCCTTCCATGCAATATGTTGCCATTGACCATGATGTCACCTATTTCCAATGAAAACAGCTGGGAAACAAGTAGTTAACCTCGGTGCCTGCCTGTTTTTGACTGACATTTGTCCTTTGTTGTTTAAATCCTCTTGTGAGCAAAATAAAATTCTGGAACACAAGATTAACTAGAGAGGTGGAGGGATGAAAAGGAAAAAAGTTGTCTCCATCTGACTTTTAATGGCCCTTTCTGCCACATTTCTTCTGTGCCACATGAGGTCTGACCTGTTCCTGGTGTTCCGGAACAGATGGGGGCAAAACGTCATCTGGCTCTATGTGGTCCAGCTACAGATTTTGATGGGAAAAGAGTTTGTCCTCAACTATTTGAGGCAAAATCTATACCAATCCTGTAATAAAGCTGAATTTTAGAAACCATAATGGGTAATGTGTGTACATAAAATTTTAAATATCCTTGTTCTACCAATCATGTGACATATCTCACATGGCGGATCCTACAAATTAATTCAACTTCACTATAGATGGCACTTTGTTATTTATATAATGACTTACGATAGTACTCAGTGGTCTTACCAGAGATTACATAACCAAAATAATGTAGCATATCAGTAATTTAGAGGAATTTTTCTGATTGGATCAAATAATAATTTACAATACAAATACCATTTTTGCACGTCAATAAGTTTCTTCATCTGGAGATGTTTTCAGGATTTTTACCTAAGTGTGTGTTTATGTATATATACACATATATATGCACATATACACATTAAGGAGATTAAACTGTTTTCTTAGATGAACCAGGAACATATTTTCCCCTTCCAATCACATTTTGACAGATAGATTCATGGGTATTTGCACCTTTAGTAAAGAACTAATGAAACCTTTTGAAAAGTAATGTACCTGAAGAAACAGTAAATGCTAACAACTGATGCACAACTTTTTATGATTCAAGCCTTATATATAAAATCAACTTCTCTAATAATAAATGTACTGTGTTATATAATGCTCCACTAACACATCAAATAACAACAGATTTGGTTTTTACTTTACTGAACAAAAATATATACAGTTTTGCAACAACAAAGTCTTTTCTTTCCTTATTGTTTCACTTATGTTTAGATGAAGCTTTGATGGGCATTTAAAAAGAATAAAGTCAGGCTGCAAAAAATTATATTTGACTAGTATCATTGGATCATTTATATCATCATCAGATTATTTATGTTTTACAAAAAAGAAGGGCAAACATATTCTAGGTAGTTATTTTGAACCTATGTTATGTAAATATACATCTTCAGTTGTCTTTTTCATTTTTCGTAAGTTTTACTGATCAGCTGACTTTTCAAATGCAAGTTTTGAAATGACAGTATTATTTCTAATCTACAATCAGTCATGAAAATATTTGTCCTTTGCCTCTTCACGAATCTATTTAAAATGTTGATGTTGAATTGGATGTTTAGTATTATTTTATATGTCTTAATTAGGTACTCTGCTGCTGGAAAAAAATGTTACCAAAAATATCAATGTTTGGCTAGCATAAAGGGGAAAGTGACAATTACTGACTTTACTTACTTAGCTAGGCATTTTGTCAGAGAGAATAAATTGTCTTTTGAATTATAGAAATCACAGAAGTAAAACTGATGGCCAGATCTCATGCAAACTGCTATTTAGTGTAACTGTATAAGAAAATGGGAAATTTTTTTAATAACTGGCAACTGAATCCATGATGTAAATAGAAATTACAACTATGTGCTTTCCTGTTCATGGGAATAGATAGTTCCATCCTAGCCAGTAAAATGAGATATTAAATAAAATGTCTATCTCATGTTTTAAAAAAAAATAATTAAGAGCATTTGTCAGTTCATTGATTAAGTCTGGGTTTTTAATCTTTAACAAGTCTTTAGCTTTTTATCAGTGATGTGGATGTTGATTTCAAAACAGCACAGAAACAAACTCCACATTTAACTTAATTTCTTATGAAACCTCTCTTTACAACTGCAGTTTTGTATTCACAATTAAATTCACATGCACATATTAGAATGTTTACAGAAATTACTGAATCTGAGTGTAATTAGGTAGTGTAATAATGTTATAATTTCTAAAACAATTAACATTATATATTCAAAAATTTAAGAGCAGAAATAATAACTAAGGTATGATGGGTGATGAAATGATGTGGGGGTTTGAGTGCACCTTCAACAGGTTTGCCAATGATACCAACCTCTGTGGTGCAGTCAAAATGCTGGACGGAAGGAATGCCATCCAGAGGGACCTGGAGAGGCTTGAGAGGTGGGCCAGTGCAAACCTCAGGAAGTTCAACAAGGACAGGTACAAGGTTCTGTACATGAGTTGGGGCGATCCCAAGCACAAATACAGGCTGGGTGGAGAATGGATTGAGAGCAGCCCTGAGGAGAAGGACTAGGGGGTGTTGGTTGATAAGAAACTCAACATGATCCAGCAATGTGTGCTCACAGCCCAGAAAGACAACTGCATCCTGGGCTGCATCAAAAGAAGTGTGGCCAGCAGGTCGAGGGAGGTAATTCTGCTCCTCTACTCCACTCTTGTGAGAATCCACCTGGAGTACTGCGTCCAGCTCTGGGGTCCCCAACAAAAGGACACGGACCTGTTGAAGTGGGTCCAGAGGAGGGCCATGGAGATGATCAAAGAGCTGGAGCACCTCTCCTATGAGGACAGGCTGAGATAGTTGGGGTTGTTGCAGCTGAAGAAGAGAAGTCTCCAGGAAGACCTTATTGCAGCCTTCCAGTACCTAAAGGGGACCTACAGAAGAGATGGGGAGGCACTCTTTATCAGGGAGTGCAGCTATAGGACGAGGGCTAATAGTTTTAAGACAGAAGAGGGTAGATTTAGATTAGATTTTAGGAATAAATTCTTTACTGTGAAGGTTGTGAGACACTGAACAAGTTGCCCAGGGAAGGTGTGGATGCCCCATCTCTGGAGATGTTCAAGACCAGGCTGGATGGGGCTTTGAGCAACCTGGTCTATGGAAGTTGTCCCTGCCGTGGCAGGGGGATTGGAACTAGATGATCTTTAACATCCCTTCCAACTCTAACCATTCTGTGGTTCTGTGAAATCAAGAGTGTAATATTTGATGTCTCACATCAGCTGATTTCAAAGTCTCCAAACATGCTGATTTAGGCTATATCCTAGCCTGAGACAATGGTGATTTTTAAATACCTGATTGCTCTTAATTCACACCAATATAAAAGATATACCTGAAGTGATTTATTGTCACTATTATTTTCATATGCAAGCAATCTATTAGAATATATGTACATTAACATTGCATGTATCCTTGTATTCTTCTATGATTCCTCAGAACTAGAAAACGTACAGAACCAGTTAATATGGTAAAAAATAATGTAAGAAGTAATGTACGGTAATAACTAACTAAATAAATAAATAAGTGAAGTGTGATATGAAAATAAATAAAAAGAGAAAGAACCGGTGAAAAGCACAGGGGAGGAATGGGTGGAGTTTAGCTGCAAAAAAGATTAAATTATTGAATTTTCCTTTAGTAAAAAAAAAGACTAAAAAAATGTTTTATGCAACACAAAATTAAAGTGTCTTTTATTCATTTGCAAGACAGTGACATAATTTACAATAGTTAGCTATGGGACCCTAGGCAATTAGTAGGTAAATATTGTTTGTTTGTTATATTTGGTTGGAATCAAGGTTTGGGTCCAAAAGTCCCTGGTGAAAATACATTTTTAAACAGAGAACACAACTTAAACAATAAAATTCCTGAGACATGAGATGTGGTGGGGACGGATCCTCCAGAACAAAAGTTTTACAGTACCTTTCCAGTGAAAAAGGAGAGATGAAAGAAGGCACTGGCGTATCTAAGGTGAATGCCTGCATTACAAAGCACAGCACCCTAAAGACATACAGTTAGCTCTGAGAGACCTGACATTCTCTTCAGAGCAAGTGGTACCATGCAAATACTAATTCAAATGATAACTCCCAAAGCAGAACATCCATTTCTGTGTGGTACTGCACCTGAGCTAATTAGCCCTGCTGTTAAAGCTAATGAACCTGGGCAGAGCGCTGCAGCAATGCAGCTTGCCTCCTTTTTTGCACCATGAAGTGTGTGCGTACCCTAATTAGTAGGCCAGGAGATAAAAATATGTCTGTAAGCCTGTCTTTTTCCAAGGAATTCTAACCTAATATGTTTTATGTCGCAATTGGAAACTGTACACTTTAACCAGAATTTGTTATGGCCATCGTGAGGAACTTTTTAACATCTATAATTTGACAGAATTACTCAGTGCACATGGTACAGCTTCCCATGCCCTTCCTTGGCAATGGCTTTCTTTAACTTTATACTGACTAGAGATATGAAACTCATGTCTCAGTAGTGTTTGAACAGTAACTGTTCCTTATCAAATACAAAGAACTAATAGGGAAGACAATTTTGGTCATTAATAAGGTTTTCAGATATTGAAAATACATTTTGAGAGAATTCGTAAACAGGAAGAAAATTCAAATGACTGAGATTTTGCATAATCTGGCTGAAGTTTGAGGGAAGTTCAAATTAGGTTTAAATGCAAATCTTGAAAGGAAGTACGCTTTAAAGTATAGTTTACATTAAAATCACATTTTCTGTGTTTTGTGGGAGGTGTATGCTCACAAGGACTCAAGTCCAGTTTTGTCTAAGGGTTACAAATTGGGTTGAAGCAACGAGTATTTCAAAGACTAAAATAAAGTACAAAACTCTAAAGGAAACCACCAGGTAACTCAGTTTTTCTATCTGAAGACTAAATTAAACTTATTACATAACCTAATTATTTATATAATAGTGATATGTTAAGCAATTAAACAAGGACTGAAGTTATAGCATCATGCATGCAAAATAAGTTTAACCTGAGTTCTCTTTTGGTAAGTGTACAACAAAGTTAATTAAGCAGGCTGCATATGGAACAGACAGTTGAAATTATAGGTTGAAGTCTGAAAAAGATAACTACAAATAAAAGTCTGTGAAAAAAATCCTGCAGAAAAATCATTAAGAACAACTGTGGAAAGTTGAATTAATTTAATCTGATAAATAACATAGAAAAAAATTTACAAAATACAAAATACCAAGTGTATGATATACTCTGCTATTTATAGAAATACTTGAATTTGTTAATTATTCAACTTAACCAGCTTGTGTGTTTCTTAAGGTAAATTATACCTGTTTGTTTGTATAAAAATGTGAATTTGTAATTTTATATATTGGAGAAATCAATATAATTTACTAACTATACAATAAAATTATTAATATTTGGATTTCTCAGATATTTTTTTCTGGATGTAGAGAATACAGGCACAATAATGTGCCTGGACATGGTCTTGGGCAACTGGCTGTAGATGGTCCTACTTGAGCAAGGTGGTTGGACCAGATGCCCTTGGAGGTCCATTTCAACCTCAACCATTCTGTGATTCTGCGATGACTCTGTGATTCTGTGATATTGTGCTGTTAGGTACATATTTAGCTTTTTCCCAATGTTTTTCTAACACATTCATTAGGATTTTTTAGAACTTCTTCTCACAAAATTTCCCTGTTGGAATTTTCTGGAAGAGAATGTCCATTCAGTATGAAATTTAGGTATTTGAAAATGTATTTTATTTTGCCTCAGAACAAATTTCAGAGTATTTCTTTCCAACAAGAAGAAATTTTAATTCAAAATTACACCTTCCATTAACACTAAGTACCACTACAATCTAATAAACTTTTTTAGAACAACAGGAAAGCCTCAGAAGAGTTGTGTATGTAGAGGCTGGTGGATGCAGAAGCAGGTGATGGGACTGTGCAGTGAGTAAACCCACTTACTACTTACCACAGGTAGTCCTGTCCGAGTCAGAGCGGAGGTATTGCATAGCCCAGATGCAACACTACTGTCAGCAGGACTAGAGAGTCCCCTGGAGGGAGGGCTACTTCATTTGCTGTGGGCAGGGCAACAGCTCAAGTCATGAAGCAGGTACAAGAGGGACTGATCTCTCTATTGCATAATCTTTCCAGTCAAATGTTCTGCTATAAGCCCAACGTGTACGTGTGCTGTCCTCGTCTCCTGGACCTCTACACATAATCATACCATGAAGAAACATACACGACACACATACACCTCATTCAACCTCTGTAAATAAACACATAGTGTCAGTAGAAAGCCCTCAGCCATACTTACCTGTATGTCACCCAGATCTAGTCCCAACCTCACATCCCACCCCACTGTTACCTTTCTTCTCACTCTGCTTTCTCAGCCCTTATCACCTACATACTCACAGACACACACAGAGGTATTTATGCATTAATTCCTCCCTATATCTTGTATGCATGATTGAGGAGGCATCAAGATCCATGTCACACTATTTTGAAGAGTTCAGATCACATGGGAAATGCTGTCTGCGTGAAAGTGCTCTTGCTGAACAGCTGCTGAAAATGGATACTACGAGCTGGTGATGATAGGGAGGGAAGTAGAAATAGGTGGGCTATGCCCTAAAGAATCTAGGTAAGTTTCTGGTATGTCATGTACACAGGAGGTGTGGGTGAAAGTGTGGCACTGTTGATGGTCCCCACGGCCAGTTCAAACCATGGGAAGCCTCACATAACCAATGTCAAGGGAGTGCCAGCCACCATAAACACTGTGACCAGGGTGTGCAAACAGGGAGGAGCATCTGTTGGGAATGATGTCAGCAGTCTGCGTGGCAGTTCACACAGAAGAGCATGTGGGAAGGGCTGTGCACTCTGTCAGTGAACAAGCTGCTGCCTACTCTGCTTGCCCACAGGCTCAGGCCGCAACCCTGACAATCAGCCCAATTAACTGGTGGCTGTGCAAGCCTACCCACAGGCTTGAAGTCTCCAGGAAATTAGAAGGATGACATCTTTCAAAATAATTAACATTTTATAAGTGGACTCTTTGTCCAAGAACTGTAAGGAGACTGTTGAAAGAAAATTGTGGCCACCCACTGCAACTGCCAGGTTGTGGCTGAAATCCAAATGGAAGCACCACAGCCTACCTACGCTGACCACTCTACCCAAACAGACCTCCACAGGAACTGAAATAGATGTCCAACCCTTAAGTTGCATGGAGCTTGATGTGGAATTTTTATGGTACCCCTTGAGATGAATTAAACACACATTTGTGCTTAAATATAAAAGAAAAATTTAATGAACAATGCATTTGGCAAATTCCCATAGCAATATATGGTTCTACATGGAGTCTGCAAAGATGCCTCGCAAGCAGGTTTCTCATATACACTTGCACTGGCACCAATCCCTTCAGCAGTTGCATGGGATATCTCAGACTGGCCATGGGGTCCATCCCCCAGCCTAGCTTTGCTGCCCAAAGGTGGCTCTTGAGCTTGGACCCCTGAGTGTTCCCATTACAGGATGGTGTACACAGTAATGCTGAAGCTGTTTCTTATCTCATCACCAAGGGCAATTTTTCTCCCTTGCAAGGAGTCATTCTGTCTCTGTCATTCATGCTTCCAACCAGTTTAACACCTTCTTGCAGTTGGGCCTTCTTGCCCTCTGTGCCAGATTCCTCCATCACAAATTACCACTGTTGGACAGTTACAATAAGAACTTCCCCTTCAAGCTGCAGTATCTTTAAGTCCCCCTAGCACTTGAAGGCAGAAGTGGATGTCATAGCTGCAAGTGTGCCCAGTTGGAAGAAATTGGACAAGTAGCTATGTTACAAGAGGAGCTAAAAACCCACACGTTTTCCAGGAATGTGAGCAGGGGATTGATACATGGTATTGTGCACTGTCCCAGCTTGAGAAACATCCTTGCCTTAAGGCTGTGCAAGGGGAAGGTAAGCCTGAATTCAGCCTCAAGCCGACTGAAACAAGTAACTCTTGAGATGTAGGAGACTGGACCCTTTTTCTCAGGGCAGCAGAAGGAACCTTCCTCCATGCCCTGAGGTGCCCCTACATAACAGACCCAATGCTCTGGGGTTGCAGAATGAAGAGCATGTGACTAATGGACAGGAAGTCGACCATGCAAAGTTGATCCAGCCACCTACCTATGTTAAAACCAGTGCCACCAGAAAAGCATGTTAATCATTAGTAATTTGAGATTCCATACTGACAGTCACCAAAGCATCCATTTGCCATCCAGACAATTTCTTTAAAGAAGTTTGCTGCCTACCAGGAATTTGCATTCATGACATCTAGAGACTACTGAGCCTGGTGAACCTTGTAGACTGTCATCTGCTCCTATTATTCCATGTAGAGTCCAATGATACTGTGACAAAGCAACTTAGAACCATCAAAAGAGAGTATACGTCCCTCAGAACAACGTTAAAAGGGTTGGGAGGACAGGTGGTGTTCTCCTCTATCTTCCCAGGCAGAGGACTGGGTTTAGGAAGGTGAAGTCAAATTGAACAGGTGAATACCTGGCTGTATAGCTGTTGCCATACTCAACGTTTTGGCTTCTTTAATCATGGGTCTTCCTTTGAGAAGCCAGGTCTGTTGGCAGCTGATGGGAGTCACATGACCAAGGGGGGCATCTTCGCCAACAGGATGGCCAGACTAGACTTAGTGGGTGAAGGGAAAGGAGTTTTGAGCAACAAAGCGCCAGGGGATGCTGATATATTACAAACTAACGGGGAAACACCTGTGAAATGCCTCAAGGGAATTAGGGTTTATTCCTCTAATAAGATGACATGGTAGATAGCCCAGCTGAAGTGCCTGTATACTGATTAATGTAGCATGGGTAACAAACAGGACAAGCTGGAACCACCATGCAGCTAGAAAGCTATGATCTAACTGCTATCACTGAAACTTGGTGGGACGAAACACACAAATGGAGTGCTGCAATTGATGGCTATAAACAGGTCAGAAGGGATAGGCAAGGAAAGAGGTGGAGAGCAAAGGTTGCCCTCTCTGTAAATAAATTGGTTGATTGCACAGAGCAGCCTCTGAAAAACAGTGACAAACAGATTGAGAGTTTACGGTTAAAAATGGGAGGCCAAGCCAACAAAGGAAACTTTGTAGTTGGTGTTTACTACAGGCTACCCAATCAAGGGACCCTGTTGGTGAAGCTCAACTACAGAAAACATCATGCTTATAGGCTCTGCTCCTTCTGGGGGACTTTAATCCTCCTGACATCTGTTGGCAAAGTAGCACAGCAAGCTATAAACAGCCCAGGAGACTCATGGAGTGCATTGAAGATAGGTTCATAATCCACGTGATAGCCCAACCAAAGGCGAACCATTACAGGACCTGTTGCTTACCAACACAGATGAACTAATAAAAGAGGTCAAGACTGGTGGCAGCCTGGACTGTGATCATGCCTTTTTTGACTCAGTTTTCACTCTTCTCACACCTATCAAGTCCCTGAACACAAGTCCTTCCCATAAGAGCATATCGGGTTCACCGCCTGAGGAACCTGAATACACACAAGTCCATGGTACCCAATGAGTGCTGAATCGACTGATGTAGTTGCTAAGCCACTCCCTATCGTACCTGAAAAGTTGGGACAGTCAGGTGAAGTTCCCAGTGACTGGAAAAAGGGAAACAATGCACCCATTTTTAAAGAGTGATAAGGACAACCCTGGGAACTACCGACCAGTCAGTCTCACCTCTGCCTGGTGAGATATGGAACAGAGCCTCCTGTAAGTTATGCCAAAGCATATGGAAGACAGGCAGGTGACCAGAGACAGCCAACATGGCTTCACCAAGGGCGAATTTTGCCTGACTAATCTAGTGGCCTTCTATGATGGAGTGGCTGCATCAGTGGAAAAAGAAAGAGCAACTGATGTCACCTACCTGGAATTCTGTAAGGTCTTTGATATGGTCTCCCCCAACATTCTTGCCCGCAAATTGGAGAAATATGGGTTTGATGGATAGACTGTGAGGTGGATAAGGAATTGGCTGGATGGCTACATCCAAAAGTCATAGTCAATGGCCTAATGTCCCAGTGGAAACCAGTAACTAGTGATGTCCCTCAAGGCTCCATACTGGGACGAATATCATTTAATATCTTCATCAATAATATGGCTAGTGGGAATGAGTGCACCCTCAGCAAGTTTGCAGATGACAGCAAGCTGAGTGGTGCAATTGATTTCCTTGAGGGAAAGGATGCCATCCAGAGGGACCTTGACAGGCATAAGGAGTGGGTGCATGTAAACCAAGACAAGTGCAAAGTCCTGCATGTGGGTCAGGGCAACCCCCAATATCTATGCAGATTGGGGGGTGAATTGATTGGGAAGAGGCCTGCAGAAAAGGACTTGGAGATGCTGGGGGTTGAAAAAATGGACATGAGCTGGCAATGTGTGCTTGCCACCCAGAAAGCCAACCATATCCTGGGCTGCATCAAAAGAAGGATGGACAGCAGTGTGAGGGAAGTGATTCTTCCCCCTTATTCTTCTCTCATGAAACCCCCACCTGGAGTACTGCGTCCAGCTCTGGGTTCCCCAGTGCAAGAAAGACATGGACCTGTTAAAACAGGCCCAGAGGAGGGCCACAAAAATGGTCAGAGGGACAGAACACCTATCCAATGAGGACAGGCCTAGAGAATTGTGGTTGTTCAGCCTGGACAAGAAAAGGCCCCGGGGATACCTTATTGCAGCTTTTCAATATATAAAGGTGGCTTATAAGAAAGACGGAGAGAGATTTTTTACCAAGGCCTGCAGTGATAGGACAAGGGAAAATGGAATAATTTTTTTTTTATGTGGGTGCTGAGACAGTGGAACAGGTTGCCCAGAGAAGTTGTGCATGCTCCATCATTGGCAGTATCCAAGTTCAGGCTGGACAGGGATTTAAGCAACCTGATCTGATGAAAGATGTCCCTGCCCATGGAAGGGAGGTTGGACTAAATGATCTTTAAAAGGGCCTCCTAACCCAAACCATTCTGTCATTATATGGTTCTATATTATTATTTCATACCAAGATCTAAACTGTCACAGAAAGCTTGAAAACACAACCTTAAGTCAGTTAGCTACTAAGCAATAAGATGTTTCAAAATCATTTTTATCTCCTCATCTTCCAGTTTTGAAAACCTGTATTTCCACAATCTGAAAAGTCCCTGAGGTAGATTCTCCTGATAAAAAATGTTTTAGTCAAAGGGAATATTCTGCATTTTATGAAATTTTGCGAGAGGAGGGTCCATTTCAGCTTTGTATTTATTTAAGACAGGAAGTTCGGTTTGATTTATACTATTCTTTGTTCATTCTCCTTTCCCAGTCTGTGCCTCTTTCTTTTTCAGTTTAGCAACTGAACACAAATTTCAGTTACTTACTGAGCTTTGTACTTTAATTGGCTGGAAATGTAAGTCAACGCTGTGCCCTGTAATAAGCCCTGAGAGTCATTACAGTATTTTTCCAAAGTGGTAGCCATGCAAATGAGAAAAAAAACCTGACACAAAATTTATAATGCAGCGTTTTAAAATATGTTTGTAATTTTACAATATAATTAAATCCCCGGAAAGGCCTAAACATACAGAATTTCTAGTTCTGACCTTCAAAAAATACTTGCTTTCCTGCTAGTTTATTTGAGGTGCCATTTACAGACTGTACAAAGGCCAAGTATGCAGGATCATAAAAGCTTTCAGTAGCAAAAGTTATTTCTTCATTGTAACAGCATTCCTCAGTCAGAATGACTTCTACTTTTTGCAGGCTATCAGGCTAAATGGGTGACTGACAAAAGTTATTGACCATTCAAAGGACTTTAAACGAAAGCCCTAGCATATACTTCAACTAATTTTTCACTTTATGATTGGTTTTACAGTAGAAATAATTTTGACTGGTTTCCTCACTCCATGCTGTCTTTTTCCTTCTAGCAGGTTTTACATGGGTGTTTTCTGAAACAGAATTTTTCCAGATTTTTTACAGATCTCCCATTTAGTGAAGGCAAGCCTTTGCTTCCTATCCTGTTACTGTGAATTCTCATTTCTATCTCAAAAGAAAAGTAGAGAAAACTATGTTAATTCCTTCCTCAGCTCATTGCTGCCTAGGTTCAAGGGACATGTTCTGAGTGTTGAAAATGCATGATGAGGCATGAAAGAGCAAGAACATTACCATTTGTCTTCTTCACTGGAGTTTATTCTTAAAAATAATATGATTTGCTTATATAGCATTTCAAAGCCCATCTTAGAAAGTACCATAATGTTAGTTAAAGCTAAACGGTTTTTCCATATTTTTTTTCCCAGGTAGCAAAGTACTGAAACCTTGTGCAAAAGAACTGAAATTACCATTATTGAGCTTCTGTCCCATAAGACTTCACTGAATATTCTATTATATTATTCAATTTCCCCTTGACCTGATTTTCTTCCCCTGATTATAACAGTTGGAGTATTTCTCAGAATATTCAAGGTGGCTTCAGTAATAAAACCAGTTAAGCCTAAAACCTCCCCCCATGCTCTTTAAAACATAAGCCAGTTTTAAATTGATTGACTAAAACAAAATGCCCTCCTCATTCTTCAAGGGATTTATCAGATGAACCTAGGTCACACTGTCAGCTCTTGCATGGGCTTCCAGGGATTCAGAATTGAAGATGATGAGAAGTGATGAATCTTGGTCATATGAAAACCCTTAGGGATACAAAATTTTATTAGGTGGCAGATGCAAAACACAATTAGCCTTCAACCCAGCCATTTTATTCCTAGTAAAGGGCCTATCTGAGTCAAGCTAATTGTCCCTACTTGTCTAGAAATCTATGAAAAGATCTATCGCTCATAGAAATGCTGTTAATAACTTTTTTGTTTTTTTCCACTTGCACCTCTGGCTCCTGTTAAGGTCACAAGTTAATACAATAAAGTCTGGATGAGATCAGTGATTTCTATACAGTGCCAGGACAGACCTATCTTTATTTAAGTGATATTCATTGTGAATTGTTCCAGTTACCTGCCTTTGAGGAATAAGACATCTACAGTCACATTCGAGTAATCTGATTATCTGTTACTAAAAATCTTGTATCTATTGCCTGTTGTAGAGCTAGCACTGTATTTTCTTAATTCCTACATCTTTTATGTATTTTGAATACTTATAGTAATTTAAATTTACTGAATATTTCATAGCTGAAACAGTGAGTGTTTCAAATTTCTGTTTCCACTATAAAAGGCACTAGTTAATTAAGTTCATACTATTAAGCTATGTGCTTTATTGTTCAGATATAGAAATATTTTTTCCTGGACTAAGCCATTTTCAAAAAATTATTAATGTGGTAATATTCACAGCTTTATAAGAACGAGTATATTTTATAACTACCAGTGTTGCAAACTTATCCTTGGAACTCTTGTTTTGTTATTGATTATTCTGTCAACAGAACAGAAAAAAATCACACTGAACAACACATTTTTATTCTGAAATAAAATTGTATTTGTGGAAGCACCATTTTAATTTCAGTTTCTTCCCTACCACACAGAGTATTAACTTCAAAACTTTGCTTTTCCAAAAACTGAAAAGTAAGAATTCACATTCATGGAAGAATTGCTAAATGCAAAATAAAATTGCAGCATTTTCTGAGACTTCAGTTAAGACCATGTGACTAACACAGACCTGACTGCTTAGTATTTTAGGGGGTCCCCACCAAAAACGGTCAAACATTTCTTAGGTAAGTGGTCACACAGTCTTGTACCTTGTGAAGTAATTTTCACTCTTAGAAATCACTGTGACATGGTACCAAACCAAGGGCTATTTACATATGTTTTGAACACAAGTTCAGTGATTACAAAAGCTGAGACTGGTATTCATCCAAATGACAAGCTTAATGCCTGATAGACAGTTTCACACTACTGCTTATGCAATTCGCAGCAGCTACAGTTTTCAGTGTCTCTTAACCAAAGTATGACTAATCAAAAATCAGAGGCAAGTGTCATGGATTACCTTTTTTATAACTTTATGTACATTTTGTATTTTTTGTACCTACAACATTCATACATTTATTGATTTTCAAACTTTTGTCATCTTGTAGTAATATGAAAAGGATGATAATGAAGGTTTATTGTTTTGACTCATTTATTTCCAGAAAGAGCAAAAACATCTTTTGTCTTGAAAAGGAATAAGTTCAGTCTCACAGCTGGGCCATTGCTGGGATCGCGCAGAGGAGGTGGGATAGCTCACATGGCTGGAGTGTTGTGATGGACAGACACAAGCCCTTCAGAAGGCACACACAGGGAAGAGAGGATGGGGATGCTCCCTGTGCGCAGGAGCAGTCAGATGTGTGGGACAGACAGAGAGTGGGGGAAAGTTTGTGTCTCAGGGTCAGAGGAGAGGCCAGTAAACCTGAAAACATAGTGGGAATGAGTTACAGACCAGCCAGTTTGGGTGAGGAAGTGGGTGAAGCCTTCTTTAGGATATTTAGGGATGTCTCTGTGTCACAGACCCATGACACCTCCTGGAGGGACAGTTTTGCAGGACGCAGGCAATCAAGATTTCTGGAGAGTATCAGCGGTAACTTCCTGATGCAGGTACTGGATGGGCCAAGAGGGAGTGACGCACAGCTGGATCTGCTTTTCACTAACAAAGAGGTGCGAGTTGTGCATGTTGTAATCAATGGCAGCCCCAGCAATGGTGACCAAGAAGTAATGATCTTCAGGGTCCTGAGAGGAGTGAGGAAGGAGAACAGCAGAGCACAGATCCTGGACTTCAGGAGGACAGATTTTGGCTTATTCGGAAATTGGTAGATTGTACTCCATGGGAAGCAGCTCTGAATGGCAAAGGACCTCAGGAAAGCTAAGAAATCTTTAAGGATAAACTACCAGAACTGTTGATTCCAACACTCAGAAAATCAAGATGGTCTTGGCTAAGTGGACAACTCACAGCATAGCTCCATTGCAAAAAGGCAGCATAAAGGGATGGAACAAGGACAGACTACAAAGGAAGAATTTTAAAACATTGCCCTTATATGCACAGACAGTTTCAGGAAAGTCAAACTCAGCTGAAGTTGGGGAGACATCAAGGGCAACATGAGCTTCTACTACCGTGTTGGTAGTAAAAGGCTAAACAAGGAAAATGTGAATGCTGCTGAATGAGGCAGGTGATTTTGTGACAGTGGACAGACAACACTGAGGTATTCACTGCCTTCTTTGACTCAGTCCTCACTGACAAGGTCTTACAGGCGTTGCAGGTCAGTGACGGGGCTCAAGGAGGAGAGAAGCTACCAGACATAAACGAGGGTTGAGTCAAGGATTGCTTGCAAGAAATCAACCCATGTCTGGCACCTCATGGGCAGAACTTAAAGGTGCTGAGGGATCAGGCTGATATCCCTTCAAGGTCATTCTCCATCAGCTTTAAAACATCATGGAGACTGAAGAAGGTCTCTGACAACTGGAGAAAGGCAATTTTTGCACCCATCTTCAAAACATGGCAAAAACAAAACCTGGAGAACTAAGGGCCAGTTGGCCTCACTTCTGTCTCTAGGACAGTCAAAGAGGGAATTCTCTTTAAGCGCATTTTGGGGCAGGTGATGGAGAAGGAGACTGGGGATAGCCAGCACAGATTTATTAAGGGTAAAACAAACCTGACCAATCTGATTCCTGCTGTGATAAAATGACCAGATTTGTGGATGAGAGGAGAACAGTGGATATAATTTACCTACTTTATTTCCTCACTCATTCTTTTTCTCTGTGATCCATTATCTGTGTAGACTATAAACACTCAGTGGCAGAACTTTTCTAGTGCTGAGTATAAAAAGGCCTCAGTACATTTCAGATATATCTTTTTTTTTTTTTTTCGAAAGTAAAGGTGATCTGCAGAGTGGGCAGACCTCCAGAGGCTTATGTCACCTTGAGGCTCAGAGGTACCTTTATGCATGTTTGTACATAGCCTGTGTACACATGACCCTCCTTGACAACATTTCAACTAGAAAGAAATTCAGCCACAACAGGCGTGGATGGAACAATGCACTCAGCAAAGAACTCCCCCATCTTCAGGTCAGAGCTTGAAGTCTAATGTCTGGGCATTCCTGACTCATGATCAAAAGCCTCAGTGGTCTGCTCACCCGTACAGTCATGGTCTTTGGGATGTCACTGAAATAAAACAACAAATTCTTCCCTGATGAAGGACTTCTAAAGACGGAGACAAAAAAAACACTGTACACATATTTTTGACTATCCTATATTTTTCTACTCAAAAAGATACAAAATTATTCACATAAATTCTAACACTGTTTTCCATGGGATATTCTGGTAAAATGAGCAGGGCTTATAAAGCCCAATGAAGCAGAACTCCAAGCAGGTTTCCCTTAAGCCACCGTGTCAAATTTGTTTCTGCAAATGAGTAGTTTCATATTCAGAAAAGAAGTCTGTCTGACTGCACACGAGATACAGTGAATAATTGTACTATATGATTTTTTTTACATTGTAAATTTCCCCCTAGATATCAAAACTATAAAAATCATTCATCTACCTGAACTTCACTTGAATGTTCAAGAAGGCATTCAGCTCTACCTTCAGTAACTTAACTATACTATTTATTCCCATTTCATGCTTAAATTAAATCACAGATGACTTGATGTCTTTGTTCAAAGTTTATCTAAATTCCCTTCTCTTCATTAGCTTTGCCATTATGTATTTAAGACCATACAGAAAGAGCATGAAGAATCAAGTCTCATTCACATTCTAGCAAAACACCAAATTCTGTCACTTGATAACCATGTGCCATCCCAATGACTAATAGCTAAGACACTGTATCATCACTTTACAGTGCTGGGGCTTGCAGCTTGGAATTTAGTTTATATTCAATGAGCGGAAAACGTTACAAAACATTCCTGTCCAGCTGACCAAGCGGACACTAATTTAGGGAAAGCCTTTAATGCCCATTTGGTCTTTCAGATATTTCCTTTTGCTATTCAATTTTTTTACACCAAAGCTAGGCTTATGTCACAAAAGCAGACTTAAAAGTTCTAAGTTCCTAAAAGCTTTAGCTAAAGACTCTGCAAGTCTTTGTTTTCAGGGTTCAAACAAAGTATAAAGCTATGTAGTTGACTGTGATCTCGGATAATTATTTTTTTTCTGTATAGGACTAAACTTCATTAAAATACTTTATTTTTAGTTTTATTTTCCACTTCTAAAGCTGAGGAAGGGCAAGAGAAAAAAAAATGAGTATACTGCATGCTTATTTAGCCTCATATAAATATAATAATGATAGTTAGTTCATAAAAACACAGTTCTGAAAGTAATTAGCCTAATGTTCTCATAGCAGAAAATGTGGTAAAATTTTTGAGGTTGGAACAACTGCTTTATAGCTTCAGTAACAATGTTTGTTAAGTTATTTGTGTTTGATTTGGTTTTTAAATATGACTGCTATATTGACATACTCTACAACTCTAAGTGCACTGCAACTCTGTAATATAACCAATGCACATTAAGGTAAACAAAGTCACTGTTGTGTGAATTTAGATGTGTATTTAAAACATTCAATATTAAGCTTTCCAGAGCAGTTACTGTGCAATACACTGCTCTGGTAAATAAAACAAATGTAAGAAAGTCAAACAAAACCTAAATTGTTAATTGAGCTACAGTAGGCACTGTTTAAGATTAAGAGGCCACAGAGAGACTTGAACAGTTGTATGCATTGGATCAAGACATGGTACCATCATGGACTGGCATGTCAGTGATCCACGTAATTACTGTAGAGAAGCGATTTGCCAGGTTTTAATGTAAGGTAATTAGATGAATGGTTTGTTGGAGGCACAAAGAGATTGCATTAGATAATCTCTATTAGATGTCATACTTTTAGAATCATAGAATCATAGAATTAGTGAGGTTTTACTTTTAGCTGAGTCAAATCCCATATATGCACTAACCCCCAGAAAATATGGCTTAAAGTAACAAACACAAAGTTATTAGGGCTATCTTTTTAAAATATCTTTTAAAAATGACTTAGAAATAAGATAATTCGTTTCTTTTAGATGTAAACCAGTGCACTTGACCATACAATCATCCCCTCAAAAATCTAAATAACCTTATGGACCTTGTACACATATTCTTTGACCAATTGTGAACAAAAAATTAATAATTCCTCAATCTGTGTCCTAGCCTTTTTAGCAGTTGCTTTCCCATACCACATACTGTGTATATATGCACGACTAACAACACAGATGTATAGGCAGTTGCACTAGGGATATGACAGCAATCTTAATCTTGAATGGCCTTACTTTTGAAGATCGTTTTCTTGTCAGCAAATTTGATACCTCTTCTTGCCATACCCACTTTTTTTATCTACAGTTGAATGTTTTGCAGTGAAGTTATCTCCCCTACAGACATTAAAATAATAAATAATGTACAGAGGTTTGGGGAATTTTGCTGTAAGAATTTATGAATAGGGCAATAATTCATCTTAATATCCCTTTCAATTTTCAACTAATGTCCTTAGCATCTGTTTTCATGTCTGATCAGATCATTCCATGAAGCTATCAATCCATGGATGATGAGTAGGTTTCAAACAGGAAACCCTCAATATCCTATACACTTACTTATTAAATAAAAAATTTGTCTTTTAAGGTTTCCAAGGGTCAAAAGAAGTCCATACTTTTAAAAAGTGCTAAGTATTTGATACTGGCATCAGATGTACTAGACTGAAGGAAATCTTTTAATTACAGCAGAACTGAGCAATTTTTTTAGACTGTCCCTGGCTCTACTCATATCTTAACAGAAAAGAATGAGGCCACATGTTCAGTAGGTGTTTGATTGTATACAGCAGTGACATTCGTATCCCTGTGTTACACTCAGTACAATTTTAGAAAGCTCTGTTCAAAAAAAAAAAAATAATAAAACAAGCAGAGAAAACAGCAACAATTTAGTCCTTTAGGAGATTTGGACTTTGCAGCCCAAATTATATGCTGGCAACACTAATCAGGTTTCAGCTGTATTGGGCAGGAAATTAGAAACAGAAAGTGAGATGTGAAGCCCGCTGAAAGTGTGAGAGAATAACCAGACTCTTCAGCATGGGGATATTCTTTTATCAAATGAAGCGGCAGACAGAGAAGCCAAACTTCACAGTGCTTAGGGAAAGTTAAGGGCCAAAAGTTTTCTTTGCAGTCAAAACATAACTGTCCAGATCAGTTAAGGAAGTTAAAGAAGCAGCAGTAAATTATTTCATTTTTGTACAGTTTAGTGCCTCAATAAATGCTTCAAAGATGAGATATTTTCCCCAGATGTTCCTTCAGTTTTGACAATGTACAAAAGATACATTATTAGTACTTGCAGGCGAAGTTTGACCCTGAGTGAAATCTAGTGTCATTTCTAAAGGCATTTTGCCCAGGTGGATCCCCTCACTTCAGCAGAATTTGGAAACGTTAGTCATTCCCAGTGTTAGCGTAGCTGAATAGTGTGGCCGTGAAGCTCTTCTGTGTCACTGGGGCTGTGCGAGGCCAGCAGACTTTCTGTAGCAAATCATAAACCAGGATATCCTTTCTCTCACTGGCCTCCTACTCTTTCCCTACCAGTTATGGTCTTCTAATCACACAGCTTATTTTATTTTTAGTTTTTAAATAAAGATTTAAAACTCTAATCAGGTTTTCCTTCTCTTTTACTTGCATCTCCTTATTAGGAGTCTGCTGGACTGGATGCTGTCTTTATACTTGCCAATTACATTGTTAAAAAGAAACACCAGAACCCGACAGCATTTCACCATAAAATATCAGAGGAGGTCTTAATTCATGCTTCCTCTCTTATTTTTGTTCTTGACATCAGAGACCAGGTGACATATATTCTTGCCTCTATGTATAAGTATGTATGTGAGATATAAACACCGAGGGTAAAAAGTTGAGATCTTTCCTAAGTGTTTAGAAAATACCTCATTTCTGTCTTATGCAGTGCTTTCCAATACTGTCTTCTGATTGTAAACTTCTTAAGAATAAATCCTGCTTCCCAATTGTGTATCTTTGCAGCAAGATATGCTTGACATTGCTGAAAAGGTCTTCAAGTTGTACTTTGAAATGTATTCCCAGCTAATACTTCTAAGCCAGTCTTCCAACTTACTTGTCATGATCCTAAAATAATTTCTCATAAATTCCATTCCTCCTACCAAATAAACAGTGTACTAATATTAGAAGTGCCTCCGTTTTTCTTTTTGCCAGTTTTTTTTAGTTCATTTTCCTGAAACAATACAAATAATTGATCCTTCAACTTCTTGTTGCAATGAGCATGTCTGAAGGTCATACTTAGCTTCAAGACTCCTATTTTACTTTCAAAATAATGGTATATGTAACAAAACTTGAAGACATATTTCTTCTCTTTCTTTGCACAAAGTCAAGGCCTGGCAATATCATCAAAAAGGTACCAAATGAGAAATCCCTTGGATCAACCCTTCCAGTCTCTCTAGAACAAAAGGCTATGAGTACGTGCATTATAAGAATGTTATAACAACATATGGAAAAAACAAATAGATTATTTGGATCCCCTCTATCATAAATTTGATGTTGATTAGTTACGTCCTGAAAAACTTGAAAAAAAAATAACAAGGAAAAAAAAAGGAACAAACACAAATCAACAAGAAATGCTACCTAAACCTTGGCTTATGTTCAAGTGTATCACTTTTCCTGGCTTCCTTCTCTTTGTACTGGTCAATTTCATATTTCTTTTTTTATGTTTCTTTTTGAATAATACGGTAGACAACATGCACATATACTGTGATCCATATACACTGAGTTAGAAAAGATAGATAAAATCAGTGAATTAGTCTGCAGAGAAAATTAATTTCTTAGTAGTTGAATCCAAACACAGTGAAAGCTATTATCAAATCAGCAGTCTTTTATGGACTGTCTTTTATGCAAAACAGTCAACGAATTTCTTCCATCATGAGTCACCATTAAATGTTTCTCACATATTCATCAAAAACTGCATGGATATATAAACAGGAGGACATATTTTTCCTTTTTCGTTTTTCCTTCCCCTTCCTTCCTTTCCCTTCTTTCATTCTTTCCTTCCTTCTTTCTTTCCCTCCTTCCTGTACTGCAAATCTTCTACATCCTAGTGAAAAAATACTCATATAATATTTTCTGTTTTGTTCTAAAGCCTGCAGATTCTCATCTCTTTGTTCATTAGCAAGCTGAAATTTCCAGCCACTTGCCACTTAGATCATTTGACTTTATACTCAGTACAAGGGAAAATAAAGCTTTCTTTCTCTGCTTCTTGTCACAGCTGTGTTTGTACTTTTTGTTCCTGTACAAATATAACTTGAATGTTTTTTATTGCTTAGCCTTGTCTCTTGTATGTCTGACCTAAGTTGAGGTGTTCAGAAGCTTACAAAGTTCTTCAAAAATGTACAGAAACAATCAATTGACATTCAAGCTAGACCTTGTCAAACCTTTATTTAAAAAGACAATTTGGTAAAATTTGTTCTAGAAATATGGAGTTAAATTATATTATTTGATATTTTCTCTCAGTTTAAACTACGCTTAAATTGTGTACTACATTTCCTTATCTTAGAATCATAGAATCATAGAATGGTTTAGGTTGGAAAGGACCTTGAAGATCATCCAGTTCCAACACCGCTGCCATAGACAGGTACACCTCCCACTAGATCAGGTTGCCCAAGGCCACATCCAGCCTGGCCTTGAACACCTCCAGAGACTGGGCCTCAACAACCTCTCTGAGCAACCTCCTCCAGTGTCTTACCACCCTTAAAGCGAAAAACTTCTTCCTAATGTTTAATCTAAACCTGCCCTCTTCCAGTTTAAAGCCATTCCCCCCCTCGTCCTATCACTACATGCCCTAGGAAAAAGTCCTTCCCCAGCTCTCCTCTAGGCCCCTTTTAGGTACTGGAAGGCTGCAATAAGATCTCCTTGGAGCCTTCTCTTCTCCAGGCTGAACAGCCCCAACTCTTTCAGCCTCTCCTCATAGGAGAGGTGCTCCAGCCCTCGGATCATCCTTGTGGCTCTCCTCTGGACACGCTCCAGCAGGTCCATGCCCTTCTTATGTTGAGGACTCCAGAGCTGGATGCAGTACTCCAGGTGGGGTCTCACAAGAGTGGAGTAGAGGGGCAGAATCACCTCCCTTGACCTGCTGACCACACTTCTTCTGATGCAGCGCAAGATACGGTTGGCCTTCTGGGCCGCGATTGCACATTGCTGGCTCATGTTGAGCTTCTCATCAATCAGCACTCCCAGGTCCTTCTCCTCAGGGCTGCTCTCCAGCCATTCCCCACCCAGCCTGGAGTTGTGCTTGGGATTGCCCTGACCCAGATATAGGACCTTGCACTTGGCCTTGTTGAACTGCATGAGGTTGGCTTGGGCCCACCTCTGCAGCCTGTCCAGGTCCCTCTGGATAGCATCCCTCCCCTCCAGCATGTCTACCTCGCCAGACAGCTTAGTATCATTGGCAAACTTGCTGAGGGTGCTCTCAACCCCATTGTCCATGTCATCAACAAAAATGTTGATCAATACAGGCCCCAGTACCGACCCCTGAGGCATGCTACTCGTCACTGTTCTCCACTTGGACATCGAGCCGTTGACCGCAACTCTTTGAGTGCAACCGTCCAGCCAGTTCTTTATCCACCAAGTGGTCCATTTGTCAAATCCATGTCTCTTCAATTTAGAGACCAGGATATTGTGTGGGACAGTGTCAAACGCTTTGCCCCAATCCAAGTAGATGACAACAGTTGGTCTTCCCTTGTCCACTGCCACTGTAACCCCTTTGTAGAAGGCCACCAAATTTGTCAGGCATGACGTGCCCTTGGTGAAGCCATGCTGGCTGTCACCAATCACCTCCTTGTTTTCTATGTGCCTCAGCAGAGTTTCCAGGAAGATCTGCTCCATGATATTGCCAGGTACAGAGATGAGACTGATTGGCCTACAGTTCCATGGGTCTTCCTTATTTCCCTTTTTGAAAATAGGGGTTATGTTTCCTCTTTTCCAGTCAGCAGGAACCTCGCCAGACCGCCACGACTTCTCAAATATGATGGCTAGTGGCTTAGCGATCTCATCCGCCACTTCCCTCAGGACCTGCAGATGTATCTCATCAGGTCCCATGGACTTGTGCACCTTCAGATTCCTCAGGTGGTCTCGTACTTGATCTTCACCTACAGTGGGCAGTTCTCCATTTTCCCAATCCTTGTCTTTGCATTCTGGTTAAGGGTAGTGTGGCTGCAGTCCTTGCCAGTGAAGACTGAGGCAAAAAAGTAATTGAGTACCTCAGCTCTGTCTCTGTGCCGGGTAACCAGTTCTTGCATTTCCTTCCAGAGAGGGCCCACAATTTCCCTAATCTTTCTTTTCTCTCTGACAGTTATAGTAGGCATAACTTAAAAGGACATTCAAGTATCTTTATTAACAAGTTTTGGCAAATAAAAATACTCCTGGAAATTCAACAGGTCCCAAATCTCCATTCTGGGTTTTGTACATCAATGTGTACCAAGACATGTAAATGACTCTCCCAATAAACACAGCCCTTCCTTTTGTCTTTCTTTTTGACTGACACTCTGGATTGGAGTGTAGCTAGTGATTCCTTCTTCTCAGCCTTCTCAAGAAATAATGGGAAGTTAGACACCTTTATTTCAGTGTTCTGAGCTGCAGTCTGAATATTACTTCCTTATATTTCAGAGGAAGTGTTTTGGATTTTAGGGGATTTTTCTTAAAAGTTGTTCACTAGTATTAGAATAAACCCCTAAAAACTCTTGTATTTTCAAAGACCTGAAAAAATCATAGCAATACAGGGAAAAAGTCTTATTTCACCTGTAAATGAAGTTAAGAACTCCTAGAAGTTGCTTAAAAGAGGAATAGTCTAAGACATTTTGCATAGGTCATGAAGAAGTATTCATCAAAGTGGTTGGAATATCTGCAAAGAACACATTCATCTGGAATGCTTTGAAATGTGGGGCAAAAGTGAAGTAAGAAAAAATGTGCACAGTTTGACCTCTGATTAAAATAATTATTCATGCTACAGACTGCAGTGTCTCAGAAGAACCTTACAAGTGCTGCGGCAAGACCATCCTTGGACGAAGGCTGGATTATCTATGCCTCTTTCATAGCTGATAGATCTTATTCGACCTGTTTTAAAGACCTTACAGTGACAGGAGTCACACACCTAGACAATTTGTTCAATTGCAGAATTCTTCCCATTTAAAGATACTCCTGACTTCTAGAGCATATTTTCCTTGTTTATTACTTTTTTCCAATGTCAGCGGAGTTGAATAATTAAGATTGGGACATTGCTTATACAGTTCTTTCCACAAATTAATACCCCCAAATTCTTTCATGTTTTTGATATACTGTGCTTTTAAAACCACTTGTATTTGCTGGTCTTCTCTGGACTGCTTTCATCTTATTCCCTCTGTACTAATCTCTGTGACCCGTATCATGTATACTGCTCCAGGTGAGACATCGTGACTGCCAAGATGAGGAGAGTAATTACCTTTTACATCTTAATGCTTCTGTTAGTACAACCTGATAGACAGTAGCCTGTCTTGTAATTTCATCTCATTGTAAATCTACATTCAGTCTGTAGCACAGTGCAAACAATACCTATGTCTTTTTCTGCAGTACTGTTTTCTAAGCAGTTATTTTTCAATATGAAATTATGTTTCTTCCTAAATCTAGCACGTTATTCTCATCTCTTTTGAATTTCATCTTCCTGATTTTTTTTTCATTCATAAATTTATCAAAATCAATTGATTAAGATTTTTTATTTGTGCTCTAAAGGGCCTGGCATCTCTCATTCCTGAATGTCATCAGAAAACTTCTACTGGTTTATTATTACTACATCAACCGTGTGCTAGATGGAAAATTGGAAGTTTAGCATGAAAATTAATATAATTACTAGTACTAAATGAAAAAAATAATAATAATAAAAAAATCCTTGCCAAATCATGTTTGAAAACAAGCAACTATCCTTTGAGGTTTTAACCAGCTGTGACCCACCTAGTAGTAGTAATATGTACGCCATAATTGCTTAGTTTGCTTATAAAAGATGTGGTACATTCAAAAATTTAATAGAATCAAGCAACAGCACTTCTGCTGAGTGTTCCTTAACCACAAAGCCAGTACCCTGCAGAAAAAGAAAATTAAATTGGTTTGACACCATTTATTCCTGACAAATTAATGCTGACCATACCTTAGCACCTGATTATCCTCCAAGAAGTTACAAATTGATTGTTCAATAATTTGTTCCAGTAGTTTTCTAGTATTATATTTAGGCTGAACAGTCTATAGCTCCCTAGGTGCTCCTTCTCCCTTTTTTAATGATAGGCATTACGTTTGACCTTCCCTACTCCTCTGGGACCTCACTCATCATCCACAGCTTTCTTGAGATCTTTGTTAATGGTTCATAGACTGCTTCAGCTACTCCTTTAACAGTCAAAGGCAAATTTTCTAAGACCCTGGAAATTACAATATATATAACTCACCTAAACATTATTTAACCCAAACCTTCATTATTCTTATCAGTGTTCCTATACTCTTGAAATTAATTGCACTA
Organism: Vanellus vanellus; assembly: GCF_965231255.1. Classification (NCBI taxonomy): domain Eukaryota; kingdom Metazoa; phylum Chordata; class Aves; order Charadriiformes; family Charadriidae; genus Vanellus; species Vanellus vanellus. Next base: position 45,406,991 of record NC_138908.1, on the reverse strand, counting down.
TGCATCTGATTACAATTAAGCTTTTTAAAAATGCTGAATCTAAAAAGCAAAAGATACTTTGTTCTTTTCAGCTTCAATATTGATTTTTTAAGCATCCCAGCTGACAGTTGGAATTATGTTTTCCCTTGTCTTTCTTTTTTGCCTTTAATTTATTTACAGTTTTTTAAAATAAAAATATCAATTTGTTTCTACAAGCAGCAAATGACTGACAGGCTTCTGAAAACAGTTAAGAACGGAAAATTGCACCAGTGATAATCACACAATGCACAGCTTGCTCAATAACAAAAATGCATATGCTATTAATTTAATGGGGTGGGTTTTTTGTATAAATTTGTATTACTGCATTTATAACTGCTTTTTTTTTTCATACTTGTGCTTCTATTCAACTAAAATGAGTTTGTACTTCATGTATCCTCTATGCATGGGAATTCAATTTTATGAGGAAAAAATGTATTTTTATAAATATTAAACAATTACAAATACTAACAAAATATTTAAATTTGTTCTAGTACAGTGTAGCTCTTCTCATGAATAGAAAAATGGCATTCACTTGTGCAGAATTATGTCAGTTGACAACATTTTGATAAAATTAGGAAAAAAAAATTGTTTCACCTTTTTAGGTTGAGTACCCCAATAGACATTTAATGTGGAAAATTCTGTATTTCATACTAGGAAGAGATATTTAGTTTGAGGCATTGGCCTTCCATATCTGTGAAGCAGAACCTAGCATCCTAAAGAAGTTTCTGAATGTCTGGACATGTAGTTCTGACCCTAGTTTAATCTGCTGCACAGCATTTGATTTAGAAAATTAGAGACATTTTCATGCTATGGGAAATTCAATATATTGCACCATGGTCTACATCTCAGAAAGCTGTTTATAATGCATAAGAACAGTTTTGTTGCACTACTGCTTAAGAACAGTGATGGATACCCTTGCGTAATGGCAGAAAATGCTCATTAGTAAATTACCCACAGATAGATTTATCACACTCCCGTTTAATCCCTCCCCGGAGTAGGAGGCCCTGTGAACCCTGTGCATCACTTAGGAAGAGTAAGTGAGACTTGAAGGGAGATGAACTGGTGTGAAGAGCCCTGAGCTGGTCCAGTGCACTCAGACAATATAATCCATTAAAAGGTCTTGACACAAGTTTGATATAAATTGAACAACTGAGTTGCTGCCGAGGAACTGGAATAAAGCACAAGAATATATAAGAAAGAGACAATCTCTTCCAGAAAAATTACCACTTTTAGGCAAATTTTGATTTACTTCATCATCACTTTTTCTCTGCATTGTATTATTCTCTTAGTAGACTGTTTTATGCAGAGTACTGCCTTGGACAGATCTAAAACTAAATGAAAATTAAGGTTGATCAAGTATTAATGAATGGATCCTCTGCATTTCTGATGTTTACGTCCACATTTTTGAAAGCAATGTTTTTCTTGTCATGTTCAGAAATTCATTATATAGGTTGACAATCCTGGTTGTTGCTACCCAGCTACTAAATAAATAGAGTATAAAAAGAATATTACATTATTTGCAAACTCCTATCTCCATAAATCATAACTATTGAGGTGGAGCAGGAATCATAAAATACATGTAAATCATAGTAGGTCGTACAAACAGGTGTTTTTCGAGCATAGGGGTTGGATCTGCTGAGAAGTCCCTACTTCTTCTAAAATTAAAGGACTAGTGGCAAACCTTTAAATAATAATTCCCTACCTGGAGTTGCAAAGAACAGCCTGCAATAGAGTTCTATACCCTGACTGGGCCTTTTCACTGCTGCAAAGCAAATACAAACATATAGTGAAAAGAGGATCAAAATATCAATAAGCTTGAATCGGTAACTGTCCCCTCAGTTTCCAGGTTTTTTGACTTTTTTTTGTTTTTTAATATACATCCTTTTCTGAGAATATATGCTATCAGAACAGAATTTATATGACTGATTTCTTTTTAATTCGTGAAGGCAAAATCAAGACATAACTGAGGTTTCCAGATGTCATTTTTCTAACTATAATTAAAAGCACACACAGAAGCTTTTAACATATTCATAATCTTTGAAAATTACCTAATAAGGTAGACTTTAAATGTAGAAGTTTAAACGTGTGCTTTATCATTTTGCTGAAGGGGAGATTCACAACGTTAACTTTAGAGGATTTTCCTAGTTTTACTCATAACACCATTGGATTTTCTGATGAACAATTCAGTATAAAACTTTACAAACGTGAAAACAATGATTTTATGGCTAAACAAATTTTTGTAGTGAAATTCTATGCTATGCGATGTAAGAGTTGCTAATATACTTTCTCACAGTAAATAATCAGACAGTCAGACACCCTCAGAGATCTCACAAAGTTTTACCAGAAATTTTTAACACATACAATGCCTGCTGACATCAAAGTGGTTCTGTTCTATTTTAACTTATTTGCAGCAAATGTTACATTTAAAACATTTATATCTTAACAGAAAATGAAAACTGTTGTGTAGTTATTTACTGTAATTATAAGATGGTAATGGAAATATAATAATAAATTTATAGAGAGTTTACTTACATAAGTAAATGTGAATGTTTTTTCCAGTCAGTTCTTTGCAAGTAATATCAGCCTTACACTTGCTGCAATGATACAAATATCACAGAGCTGAAGACTTTTGAGTTTTGAACAGTATCTGTGGTGTTTTGGTTTTGTCTGGAGAGTGATCTTTTTAAAAGAGCAAGAGTGTGTTTAGGGAAGAAAGCTGTTTTGTTTTCTGAATTTCTTAAGAGTCAGAAGTCTGGATGGAAGCTCTTAGTAACAGTCTATCTAAAATCTTCCCTTAAAAAGTTTGACTATTTTTTTTTCCCCCTTTGGCTAGTTGCCATTCTACTGTTAGTCATTTAAACTGAAACCAAGTTTGATTCAGTTCCTGTGCAAAATATCACTCAAAGGTAATGAAGCTATATATACTGATTTCACTTGTGCACACTGTTTCCATTCTCCTGCCATTTTTCCTTCCAGGTAAACTCATAAATAATCTCTTTCCTTCCTTCTTTCCTTCCAGAAACTGCAGCCCATGCAGACCCCACACAGGAGCAGGTGCCTGGCAGGAGCTGCGGCCCATGGAGAGGAGCCCATGCAGGTGCAGGTTTCTGGCAGGACCTGTGACCCTTTGGGGGACCCACACTGGAGCAGTTCGTTCCTGAAGGACTGCATCCCATGGGAGGGACTCCATGCTGGAGCAGAGGAAAAGCATGAGGAGGAAGCATGAGAAGCGGAGAGGAAGAAGTATGAACTGACTGCAACTCCAGTTCCCCATTCCCCTGTGCTACGCGGGGGTAGACAGGAGAAAAGTTAGGAGTGAAGTTGAGCCTGGGAAGAAGAGAGGGGAGGGGGGAAGGTGATTTCAGTTTGGTTCTTATTTCTTACCATCTTCCTCTGTTATAACTAACTGGCAATAAATTAAATTAATTTCCCCAAGTCAAGTCTTTTTTCCAGTGACAATAATTGGTAGGTGATTTCCTTGTTCTTATCTCGACCCACACAGTTTTCATTGTATTTTCTCCCCCTGTCCTGTTGAAGATAGGGAGTGACAGGGTGGCTTGGTGGGCACCTAGTGGCCAGTCAAGGTCAACCCACCGCACATACACAACCAAACACTTCTGTCTTTATGATAGACTTGCATCCCAATGCTGAATAACACTATTGAACTTTGGTAACATACAGATTTCAAATTCCACCTGGGGTTCAAGCTCTGTACTTTGTAACACACTGTAAAAATTTTAGCCCATCTGTTCTCCCTTCCCCTTGCAAGTGATATACTCATGTTGGTCAGGCACAAATGCCTTGTGGTAGGTCCATCTTATTTTGTTTTAAATACACTCCAACATTTGTTCAAGTTAAAAAGTATATATTTTACCCCAAATTATCTCCAAAATGAGTGAGGAAGAAGGGAGAAGACAGATGGTATAGTTTGTAGAAGGAATGCTGAGAAATGATACATATATCTCTCAATATAGTGGAAAACACAATGCCAAAATTCTTGCTTGAAATTTGTAGTGAAATATAAGAATAGTAGAATAGGAGAGAGGGCAAAGACAACTGGTGGAGTGCAATGCAACAAATTGTCATTTGCTGATTCAATAGAAGTACATGGGAGCTATTACACTTTGGCAGCTATTTTATTTTTCCCTTCTGGAGTTTCAGATTTGTACACTAAGATGGGTTTCATCTGATTAAAACTTGCAGTATGTTTAATTTCCTCCAAAAGTCCAATCACTTTAAAAGGGAGAGAAAGGGAGTGAAAGAGACCCACAAGAGAGTGAAATAATGTTGGGGGTGGAAAAGGGGCAGTAATTTTGCCCGGATAATGTTGTCATACTTTGTAAAGCCTTTAATGCTGGAATTTATTTATTAATGATGCATGGGTTATTACCCACCATCTGTCTTGTGTTAGCAGTGGGCTGTTTCAGATTATGGTAATGTGTTTCTGATTTGAGTCGTGTTGAAAGCCAGAACAAGGCATCTCATGTGCAGTCCTCTTTGAGGCCTGCTGTTTTCAATTCCTCTTCACAGAATGGGCTTTTATTTGATTTGTTATGGGGATTTTTTCTTCTGTTGCCAAAACAGCTGCAAGCCTGGAAGGGAATGAGACACAGGGCCACATCAAACTTGTTAGCTCGTAAGAGAAACAGTATGTTCCAGGAACAAAAAGGGGAGCTGAAGGGAGAGAGAGATGAGGAGAAGAGACAGAGTAGGAAGGGACAGAAGAAAAGAGGTCAAGAGAAAGGATAAAGAGCTCTAATGGACTTTTTACTTGGGTTTTGTATCAAGGGCACAAAAAAAAAATGTTTTCTGCTCCGAGTGGCATACAGCATATTGTTTCTTTTCTAATTTAGTATCCTAGTTAACACAGAAAGTCTTTTTTTTTTTTCTTTTTCCCCTGTTTTTGAAAGTCTTCAACTGCTTTTATGCTAGTGCAAAGCAGGAAATAAAACATTTACCCCAAATGAGCTGCCACCAAAGGGGAAAAAAAAAAAAAACAAACAAAACAAACAACCAAAACCAAAACCCAGGTTTTCTCATGTTTCTGATGTGGCATGCAGTGTGTTCGTGGTAGAGACATGTGAAGACAAGGAGAAAAATCACGCAGCTCCCTTGCTGAGAATCCTCCTATTTAGGTCTCAGCATCTGTCTGTCAGGTTGTTGAACTGTATTTCTGAAGTTAAGTAAGCAAGGAAAGAAGACGATTCCTCTCCATAAATGCTGATTGCCCTGCATAACACTTGGACTATGGGCTTCTTAAACATACCAGCAGCATTTGTGCTACATTTTTAATCTGGGGAATGGTTTTTTGAAAATAGCATAGGTACTTCTCTATTTAAGTTAAACCTTCTTGAATATTTTACAGAAGTCTGTTGGTAAGAAACAGTTGAACATACCACATGCTAAACTGGAGTTCTTTTATGTTAAATAATACAGTAATATACCATCTCCATTTTCAGACCATGACATATACTTGTCTCACTTGGTATCATATATAGAATAGCTCTTAATTTCCATGTAGAAAGTATCACTCTTTCCTAATGGAGAAGCACGAAATCATCATTTCTTATTCTTTTCATCAGACTGATGCTTTAACCAGCAGTCTTTTTTCAGTCAGTCTTGGCCATACCCACATTTGCTAAAAGTCAGTAATAGTTCTAATGTTTTTCATGTAATTCATAAGAAAAAAAAATAATTGGAAACTTTTCTTTTGTTTAGAAGCTAAATTACAGTTTGTTGCAGTCAAATCCCTTTTCCATCTTCTTTTTTTTTTTTTTTTTCTGGTACACTGGTGAGAACAAAGTGTGTGTATGCAAACATTTACACAATAGAATTTCGGACCTGAAGCCAGTATTCTCATCTTTTTGTGAAATATGCTGAATTTGCAGACACCACAATGTCACCCACAGCTTACTGAACTGTAGCTAATTTCAAATACATGAACTTCTGGTATGTACCAGAAGTTTGAGATCACTGCTGCAATATGTTGAGTAAAGTCAGATTGAGGTGCTAGCTAATGCAGGTTAGGTGCCACAGTCTTCAACAAATGATTTACGAACTCTCCAGAAGAGTATCTATAAAGTAACCATTTTGCAATTCAATAGTTCCTTTAGAGTTATTAAACAGTTTTTTGCATCCCTCTTCCCCTAACTTTCTTGATCTTTACCAATCAAACTCTAAGAAATTATGTGATAGAGGCTGTCTTAAAGCTGATTTTGTATTGAGTTTCTGTGTTATTTCATAGTGCAATGAATTAGGTTGAAATGCTAATCTTAAAAGTCCTTTTAGAATGTATGGCTATGTGATAGGACTCTTTCAGAGAGCTCAGTAGATAGGAACAAACTGCTAAGCTCCTGCTAACAATCTCCAGCAGAAACCTGTTTCTGAAAGCAGACATAATGGTGTAACAGTGACTGAGATTTCTAACTTGAATTGACTATGAATGAGCTAATCTGTTTTATCATACTTTTTTTTAAGGCATTAATAGCAGTAGGAAGATCGATGTATTCATTTCAGGGAAATTTGGGCAAATATTTTCTATATTGAAAAAGCAAAAAAGGGAAAAGTGGATCTTAAGGGAAATTTAAATGTGAAGAGGATATCTGCCTTTTAGAGGACTTTTGGAATAGGTAGGAACTTATTTAAATACCTAAAAGAAATATTCCATCTTCTTCGTATATGAAAAAACAAGCCTTAAAAAAAGCACAGACAATGGTAAAAAAGCAAAAGAAAGAAACAAATTGAATAATCCAAAATTGAAATCTGTATAACACAGTGTATGTTGCAATCGCTTTCTACACCAGAAACATTTTAACTGCATTTGATCACAGCTCATATGTATTCTGTTTATCTTTAGACTGAGAGAACCAAATTCAATTTCTCTTGTGCAGTCCAAGTAAATATGAAAAGGAAGCCAAATGCACCTATGTACATCTCAGTGATTTCATACGTTCCCTCATTCTGCTTTACCACATATGATGAAAAGTTACTAAAGGCTTTTTTTTATATTTATTCTTACCACACAGCAGCTTCAGAGAAATTAATATATGTGAGTTCTAGTGACAGACAACAGTTATTATCTGTTAGGAATTAAAGAAGATTAGAGGAGAAATACTTTAAAGTAAATGGATGGTTTTTCCCTACATTGTTAAACATGATCTTTCACCTGTTACTAATTTTCTTCATAATATCAAAGGTCTTTGCTTTTTGAACACAAGAGGAAACAGCTATTTCAAGTTGTTTACACAGAGCAAACAAGGGCACAAACAGGGAAGGATGTGCATATTAATTAGGTATGGGCTTCAGTAAGATAAGAACTTGATGTTGTCTCTAGAGTCTTGTTCTCCACTGCCTGGCTCAGAGCTCACAGAAGCCCAGCAATGATTTTATATTCATTTAGTGGATGAACTAGATATGTTCTTTCTGATTTGATTCTGGTAACACAGAGCTTTTATTTTCATGATGGTGCTGTTCATATTCACTCTTAAAGTCACAATTTTCTTCTGAACGTTTTCAATGGGTTGCACACAGGGTGGTCAGTATCTTAACCAACACTCCAGGCTGACTGGCGGACCTCTGCAGCTCAGATGCATCTAGCAACAGAATATCTGTACAATCTGAGGTCAAAAATCTACCTAATTTGAAAATGGTGGTTCTAACAGTAGCCAAGAGTGTACATTTAAGAAAAGAGTATATGAACAAGAAAGGATGCCACGATTACTTCCACTGGTTTATTTTCTGACAACGTGAACTGAGAGTCTTTCTGAGCTAATAGTTACATTGAGATCTTTGGATTAATAGCCTTCATGTGGGACTTTTCTTCCATGGCTTGTCTACTCACTATTTGAACTCATTTGTACTTTTGGCCTCCAGAAAATATTGTGCTATTTAGTTCCATGGTTCAGTTACACATTCCATAGAAAGAGTACGTGCATTTAAAAACTGATGCCTGCTAATTATGTTAGTGTGCTTCTACTTCTTACCTTACAAGTAATAATGAATAAACATTTCCTGTTTGTGCTCTTCATACCATTCACATCATTTATCTACACTTCAAGACAATAAGCCATTCTTTCAGTCTGGGTTCTACTAAAAATAATCTCTCCAGGTACCGAAGACAAAGTATGACATGATATGTATTAATAAAGAGCTGTGGATCAGATATCCACAATCCAGCATTTGACTGGGTTACACTTCTAGGACAATAAAACATAATCCAAAAGTTCTAGACAAATATATATATATATCAGGAAAATATTCTACTATAAATATTATTTTAACCAGATTCACAATCAAAGAATTTTAAGCTGGTAAATAGCATTTAAGTATTTGAATACCAAAAAAAATATGGTAAAAGTTAAAAAGATCTTTACCCTATTATTTTGCAGTCATTCTAATTGAAGTATTTCATTTTTATCAAGCCAAAAGCCTGCTTTCCTTTTGCTACTGCAGATTTTTCAGAATTACATGAACAAGTGAGTTCCTTTATACTCAAGATAGTGCATAAATATTTAATTTTAAATAAAAACCTAAATTAACTGGAATCAGCTAAAAAGAGGAGGAAGTATTTCAAATCTACCTGACCAAGACTCATGGAAGTGTGAATGCTCCTACTTTTACTTCTAGTCATCTCCTAGCCATTGACAATAAACCAAGGAGATGTGTGATCCTGAACATACGTACAGGTCTAAACGAAAAATCTAAGAAGATTTAGTTGTAGTAGGCAACATCATGGCAAAGAGAAAAAAGGGTATCCTTCTGTAGCCCCACAGTTTAAACCTGTTACACCCCAAAAGCAAAACAAATACCTGTTCAGCATTCTAACTTGTGCAATATTTCATTCGAAAATGTGATAACTATTCACTAATTTTTCTTAGGCCCAGTGCAGATACTGTTATGAATAGTTTTAATTATATCCTTTTTTTCTTCTGTTATACCCCAATCAACTAACCAAAATATGATGGAGGCTTCTAACTAAACTTTATCGTTGTAAGAAGAAAATAATTTTCTCTTCTGAGCTCATACTGTCCTCTAAATGCTTCAGTCAGTTTAACATTGATCTGTGATTGGACCATAAAAGGAAAAAGTAAATGTCAAAACTCAGCCTTTTCTCATATCCACTGAAATAAAGAAAGGTAAGGTCTACAAAAACATACAACACAGTTATTAAGGAATGTGCACGTAAAGCGTCTTGGAAGTCAGTTACATGATAAGTGAACAACTATACCAGTAGGTTATTTAAAACACTGTAATTAGACAAAACTATAAATTTGAACACCTTCCAAACACTGGCCTGTGAAGCCAAACCAGAAGAGAAAATTATATACAGTACACATGTTTTATAGCTTATTTTGACAGCTTATAAAGCAGGACTTGGTAAAACAAAGACTTTACACTCAAACCAATAAGTTTCAAAGGATATAAAGACCACAATATCTGTAAAGTGATTTTTCTGTTGGTCAATGTAAAATATTGATTTGCCACCTTCCTTTCACTTCAAGTAGTATGTATCAATGTGCTTCACAATTTCTGAGAGACTCGTGGTGTGGGGACATGTGGGAATTTGTTGATGGAGAACGGATTAGATATTCCACCTTCCAAATGCCAAGGGGCATTAGATTCCTGGGGGCTTGGTGGATAGCAGGGGCTGTTACAGTACCTGATGATGTCCTATCAGTTATTTAATGGTTGGACTTGATGATCTTAAAGGTCCCTTCCAACCTCAAAAATTCTATGATTCTATGATATAGTTTGTGGTATCCTATGGGACTGTGTAAAAGTCTACTTAACTGCTAAACTGGCAAATCTTTTCACCCCTCACACACGTGAACAGCAGTTTTCCTATAAGAAAATTGTACTTCTATTGTGTATATGTGAATCTTTCCTTCTCTTTTCCAAGTTCCACACTGAGTAACAACCCAGCCAAAACCTCTGAAAGCTGGGTGGCAAAGCTGTACTTTGAAAGACAGACAGAGGCTGCCCTTTAATATTGTTGGAAAATACACAATAATATAGGGAAACCACAGCAGGAAAAATTCTCCCCTCACAGGCACACACAGAACTCCCATTTACGTCAAAAGCTTTTCTGGCTTTATATATCTAATGGAAAAATATGGCCCATTGTGCTAGCTACACTGCACCGAAATTTTGACTGAATGGGACCTCAGGGACAAGAGAGGCAGAATAACACAAAATCTGAAAATGAGAAAGATGACTTGTCATGGTTTGTGCTGGGCTGGCCACTAAAACCAGGACATCACTGAAGTTCATATTTTACATGCACAGTCTTTGAACTGGTGAAGAGGATTGCATATGATTATGCTCAGTTTTTTTGTGTGTCATCTTTTGTGAGGGTAATCTCAAGTTTAATAGAATAGTCCCTACACCATTCCTTAAAAGAAACCCTAATACATTCCCACCCCCACGGCTGACACTTCAGCAAGGGAAGCAAAAGAAAGATGTATTTTTCCTGGCAGTTTCAAATACAAGAAAATATTATATTTTGAATGGCAACTCTATGCAGATATCTTGAAGTGCTTTACAAGTGTAAGCTTATAAACTTCAGCTGAATTAGGAAATTGTTTTGAAATTAAGTCTCTAACTTTGGCTGCCTCAAAATGGATTTAACTATCAATTTACAATTAACCATCAACTGGCAAATCACTTTCCAAACATTTAGTTACCCTGAAGGTGTTATGTGATTTTTTTTCTAGTTAATAAGCATAACAAAAGGAAACCCTTTCATGTAGATCATCTCTCCTCTGTTCTGAGCAATGCAGGAGAAACAAGAAAAGTTGTGTCTAAAACAGTCATAATCTCATAACCATAGATTTCCAAAATCCCACTGAGATGCAAAATATTGCACATACTTGGGATCTGGATTCAGCTGATTTGTCTGAAAAATGCTCAAAGGTTATAACATTAAGAGACCACATGGAGGAAAGCTTTAGCTTTGATTCAGTATGTTCTACCTTTCATGGGCAATGGAACTTGATAAACCTATATGTGGTTAGAAATATTCAAATCATTGCCAGAAGTAACAGCTGTCGTTGTTTCACTTAGAGATAGGGATTCAATGGTAGAATGGTAGAAAGCATCAGAACTACAGTGCTGTTTGCTCCACCCACTAATTGCAATGGAATCTTAAACTTTTAACTTGAAGGATGGTTTACATAGAACAACTATGCACTTTAAGTATCCTTTACGCATCCACTGAAATTCTATGAAGAGAGAAAAAGAGTTGTTGTCTTGGGGGTGCTGGGGTTTTTTGTTTGTTTTGAGGTTTGGTGGTTGAGCTTTTATAATAATGAAAAACAAACAAACAAACAAAACCCAGAAACCAACCAACCAAAAAAAACCACTCTAAGTAAGCTATCAAAATACCTAGCTATGTAATTTCTGTCATTAACTTCTGTCAGGACCTTGGTCAGCTCTCCAAAAGAAATCTGTAAGAATCAGATGGGATAAAAGTTGAACATTAAGGAATTAGGGAACAAGTGTGTGCCATCTACCATATTATATTTATTAGGCCAAACAATGGGAAAGGGCCAGTGGTTTGCTGTCTGGTTCAGGCATCTCCTCCCATTTGAAAGCCTTTCACCAGGGCCAAATTGCTAATTACTTGGAGATTTAGCAGAGGGCAGTTATAGACAGGCCAGCTGGGAAGCTCTGCCTGCCAGAACAGCCAGACAGCTCTGCTTTTTCTGTCCAACTGGCTTGGACAATAATGACTGAGTTTGGCACAACAGACGAAAGACTAAAAGCATGCCACCAAGTTTAAAATGCCAGTAACCAAGAGATTGATGTCTCAAGCCTAAGGGGTCAGAAATTATGTAACTTACAAACTTTGAAGTTCTGAAGGGTCTAATAACAAACCCCTTGACCCAGAAGCAGATATTTGGCCAGGATTGAGAGTTATAGGGCTTTAAGGTATATTTCACTCATTAAATATTGCATTTAACAACACTGCCTTAGTTTTGATTCACCAACGTCCTTATGAATTGCTGAGTAAATTGATTATTTTTTAAATCATCACTAAGTCCACAACTTACTTAACAATTTATATCCCTTTGCCTGCAGAAGACTACTATTCTCTTCTTTTTAGAATTAATAATCTAAATCTAATATTTATTTCTGGGTTAAAAACAAGCAAACAAACAAACAAACAAAACAAAACAAAACAAAAATTAAAACTACTACTTAGTGTCATGAACAATAATATGCCACTATATGGCAGCTTTAAAATTCAAAGAACAATGAGACATTTTATATTAAGAAAAAAAATATTTCCTTGTAGCTATAAAATTTCAACAAATTAAAAACCTGGAATATCTCTTAAGTAATTTATAAAAAACATTTTCTGGTGAAATGAAAAGCAAAGAAAGAAGATTAATCTTCTAAAAGAAGTTTAGACTACAGGACCTAACAACATTACAATTCATGTATGCATGAATCAGTTGCAAAATCAGGGACTAAGTCTGCAAGTGGTGATTTACTGCAGGTACAGATACATAGGTGCTTAAAGAAAGATAAGTAGAATTTAAAGAACAGAATGATGAAAAATTTATATCTTTCTTTCCCCGGATTTTAAAGAAAGTAATCATTGTGTCTTTTCTTGCCTTCTATGTGCATAGAGAACTTAGGAAAGTGCTTAAGAGAGTGGTGAGGCACTGGAACAGGTTGCCCAGAGAAGCTGTGGATGCCCCATCCCTGGAGGTGTTCAAGCCCAGGTTGGATGGCTACCTGTTCTAGTGGAAGGTGTCCCTGTCCATGGCAGGGGGTTTGGAACTAGATAAACTTTAAGGTCCTTTCCAACTCTAACCATTCTATGTTTCTGTGATTCTATAAAGGAACTGTCATTAATTTTCTTACCGTAGGAATTTAATTTGACAAGGTAATTGACATGTAAGTTAAAATCCTCATTGAATCTCATGAGAAACTTACTGCATTTTCTTAGAAGATATTACTTTGAAGAATGAGTGGATAGTTCTGTATTTTTGTCTTTTCAGATTGTTTTACCTTTACCAAGGCTTTCTACACATCTGAAACTCAGTAGCATCTGCTAAGATGTTTTCTTGCAATAACCACAGCTGTTCGTTAGGAATCAGACTGAGAACATCAAACTCCATTCCTAAAGCTGAAACTAATGTAAGCAAGATCTGGGCAACAGAAGATCAATCCAGGATTTGAGTTGGACACTAAGAATACAATTTGCTGACTAATATGGAATTTGTTCTGTGAAGAACAATCCTTAGAAGGGACTATTTCTTTTTATGGTAGTGACATGCCTTTTGTATCCAGCATCCAGCGGAAGAATGAAACAGTTTGTTGATTTAACTGGTCAGCTTTGGAAGAAAAAAAATGCATATGTTCTTCAGTAACAGAGAAAGGACAAGTGGTCATTAAAGAAAAGCCAGAAAGCTGCAGATAGATCAGCAGGGTCATTTACACAGATTCCGCAACCCCATTTAAGATGACTTAATTGCTTTATTTGCCCCACAGGCCCCACTCGTCACATGAATTTGCTCATCTGTTTAAAAACCAAAATGCCTACAAACCACTTTCCTGTGCTTTGATGCATTTGTTTCCAAAGTATTTCTTTTAAATTGAGTGAGAATTAAACTTAATGCACACAGTTCCATAACAACATTCCTTGTAATGAGAGCCATCTTTTAATGGAAAGTACAGCCCTACTAAATTAAAAGCATACAAAGTATAAACCACACATATCAGTATGTAAAAAATAAAGAGCCCCTCCATTTAGTAATTTCACTAAACAATGTGATGATGCATACTAAAATGAAACACACAAACACACACACAAAAGAAGCTATATCCCCACTAGCATAAAGATGTCTCTCTGGAAAAGGAGAAATACTGAAAAAATCTGTTCCCAGTTAAGCAGACAAACAAGGAATAATATCCATTCAATGTTAATCTGGATCTCTAAGAAAAATTATTTTAATCTCACTTGCATTTAAATGCCTAAATGCCATTAAAGGACTTTATAGTTTTTTTCTTTTTTTTTTTTTTTATTCTGGAAATATTTCTATAATAAGTTTCAAGAAATCACAGAATTAATGCAAGAATAAAGATGAACATTTTGGGGTTTAATTTTTCAAATTTTTGAAAGGTTTTCAGTTTGTAATTGTAAAATTCTACGTGACAAGTGTCCTTCTATGTTCAGCTCTAGTAAAGAAGTGCGTGTGGTAGGACCAAGAAAAGAAGACTAATCCCATAATTCAGCTTGGAAGTTTCACTTCTTTTTTTTTTTTAATGTTGAAGTTCTATCGAGTACTTGACAAGATGTAATCAACAGGTAACAACAACCTAAAGAGACTCAAAATGTCCAAAACATGATTACATATGTTGCCTATTAAACACTTCAAATTTACTTTCTAAGGATATTATATGTATGACTATAGGCGCATGTGAAAATTAATGTTTGGAAAGATATTTTAATCTAAATCAATGGAAAACGAAGCTGAAGTAATAGATTATATATATCTTTAAAAGTTATATTTTCAACAATGCATAAGATTATGGTTTAATGGCAAGAAAAAACCACAAACTGCCTTGCTTATTTTTTATTTTTACACAAGCGTCTTGAAATGTAAGATACAGGCCACACAATGCAAAACACGTCAGACCCAGAAAAAGTGTGCTACATTTCATTAAGCATAAGCTGTCTAAATTGCATGCTAAGAATAAAGTCTTATTGTCAAAGGGAAAGTTCAAAAGGAAAACACATAAACCAAAATTATATAAAGAATATTTATAACCATAGTGGAAGATCACAGTCACAAAAATTAATTTAAAAAATATCCCAGGCTGGCTTATTCCATACAGTGTTCTTCAAAAGCATTATGCGTCAAATTTATTCTACAGTTCATAAAAGCCATCTGTCAACAGTTTCATGAAGTCATTTTTGCTTTTACTCTGTTCAGAGATACAGGGACTCCAAAAAGATGAAGTCTCTTGTATGCTACTGACAGAACATCGTGTATTCTGTGACTCTTTTTACCCATCACTAACTAAGCTCCATAGTTTACCTTTTGATTCATTTTGCTCTGTTCATTTTCTGCCAACAACATTATCGTTTCTCCTGGCACTCATAAAAAGAAATAATCTGTGACTGTCCAGGCTCCTTGCTCCTTGACACTTAGGTAAAAATCTGTTCTTTCTTCCGCTATAAAAGCTAAACAAACAAACAAACAATCACCATTTCTTATTGCTCCTAAATCCCTCTGCCATGTGATATTTTTACAAGAAAAATAACATTTAGTTAGTTATATATAAGCATTTAGTTATTCAGTTTAGTCTCTTTTTTTTAACCAAACTCTATAAACATCTCATCATAACTTAACTCATCACATTTCTCGTAAACTTAATTAAAAATGTTCCACAAAACAAAATCATAAATATTTGTAGAACAAGAAACTAAAGATATGCAAATGAGAACAGTTATTTGGAAAATATTTACAAGAAATAGGAAATCATATAAGCATAACCAGCAGTCTATGGGTCTACCTACACTAGGTTTTTGTTTGGATCAGGAGTGTGATCTTGCAGGAAATATTAAAATTGCCCCCATTTATCATGTTTCTTTTCATATCGCAGAGCACTCCTGGAACATATGAACTGAATTTTGGATAAAACAAACCCAGAAGATACATTCCAATTGCCTGAAATGAAAAAAAATAAACTATGATATGCTGCGGTACAAACATCAGGTTCTCCATGTGAATGGCTTTGCTCTACAAATCCACATTTCCAGGTTCACACTGTTAGAGTTGTTATAGTCCATCAGGAACTGAAATTCCTTGGACCAAGAACAATGAAACAATATGGCTTCCCACAGCTCTTTCTCTGTTGGAAAATCTTGTTCCAGTGAAAATTAAAAGTTTTGGACACTTGTTCAAAATTTCTGGAAATGCTGAGTATGCACAATACACAGATAAAATGTATAATGCATTCATGAGAAATGTTACGAACAAAGGATTCTTCAAATTTACGGAACACTTATCACACACACAGTGTATAAAGACACATCGGATACACTGCACACATACATATATTTCTGTTTAGGAACTCCTTATAAATAAGCGTAACAAAGGATTTCCTGAATAGACACTCAGAAAAGTAGTGGTTGAATTACATGAAGAAATAGTAAAAGCCCAAAGGAAATTTGAATGGACCATACTTTTTTAAAGTTTAATATGTCTGAACTTCAGGGATAAGAGTAAAAGAGAAAGAAAAATTAATTTAGGAAGGCTCATTTCCTCAAAAGAAATACACTACTTTATCTTTGGCATGCATAGTGGCAGAAATTTGAAATGAAAAGACTGTTTGGAAGAAAAGTAGATGGCAGGTAAGCAAAAGATTCATGAAAGAAGGACAAATTAAATACCCTTTAACCGGTACAATGTATTGCAGTTGGTGACATTTACTAGCTACAAGCTGCAACAGAGAGGAAGCTGAGAACAGTTATTAGAATTACTATCCTTCTTTAAAGTTCTTTAACAACCTTGTTTGTTCTTTTCCTTACCTCCTACTTGTGCAAACCAATATTATTGTTATTGGCTATTAACATATCCAAATTTTAAAGATTTGGGGAACGTTATCTGTTATTAGACCTATCGAAAAAGCAGGTATAGCTAAAGACCTAATTCAATGTACTTTTAGTCAGATCTTGAAAAAGCTGATTTCATTATCCACATAAATAGTCATAATGTTTCAAGCCCTAAATATTCTGTATGCACATCTTAGATTTAACTATATAGTTGGCCTTGCTGCTGCGTATGTAAATATCTGAATGTGCATACTATTGGATAACAAATCATTTAATAAATTCAAGTTGAGCCCAGGGCTCAATTTTAGGGTCAGTGCTCTTTAATGTTTTGATAAATGATCTGGAAGCAGGAATCAAATGTACATTAAGTAAGGTTGTCAATGATACTAAACTGGGAGGAGCTGTGGACTCCCTTGAGGGTAGGGAGGCTTTACAGAGAAATCTGGATAGACTAGAGAGCTGGGCAATCACCAAAGGTATGAAGTTTAACAAGACCAAGTGTAGGATTCTCCACCCGTGAAGGGGTAATCCTGGTTATACATACAAACTGGGAGACATGAGGCTGGAGAGCAGCCCCACAGAAAGAGATCTGGGGGGTTGAGTTGGTGACAAGTTGAGCATGAGTCAACAGTGTGCCCTAGCAGCCAAAAGGGCCAACCATGTCCTGGGGCGTATCTGGCACAGCATAGCTAGCCGGTCAAAGGAGGTGATTGTCCCACTCTACACTGCACGGGTGTGGCCCCACCCTGAGTACTGTGTGCGGTTTTGAGCGCCTCAATATGAGAAGGACATCGAAGTATCTGAGTGTGTCCAGAGGATGGTGACCAAGATGGTGAAAGGCCTCGAGGGCAAGACTTAAAAGGAGTGGCTGAGGTCATTTGGTTTGTTCAGCTTGGAGAAGAGAAGGCTGAGAAACCTGTCAGAGTTCAAGGAATGTCTGCACGATGCTTTTAGTCATATGGCTTAGTTTCATGTAGTCCTGCAAAGAGCAGGGTGCCGGACTTGATGATCCTTATGGGTCATTATGGAGTGAAGGTCAATACTTCAGAGAAATGCCTTCATAATCTAATAGTTAAACTAAAGGACAGGAAATGAATGAGTTTGTTTCCCTCTAACATCAGAAGAGTTGGACCTATTTGCTTTCAAATCACCTTGTCAGTGAGAGTCAGAGAGGACCATCAAAGAAATTTCTGTAATCTTTGCACTATGAACTTCTACATCTAAAATCATTGTGGAGGTAAGAGATAATGCTTCCTTTTTCTTTTTGAGAAGAGTGTGTGGCCTAGCAAGCTTCATGATGGCAACAACAAAACACAATGTTTGAAAAAGTTTTTAAAATGAAGCAATGGTAGAAAAAAATGAATCCTGGCACTTTGGCTAAAGAGAGCTGGCAGAAATTAACAAGTATGAAAAGACCCATATATTATTTTTATAGCAGCAAGTTGGATTCACTTTTGGAAATAGAATTTTGAGTAGTATTACACATTTACATTGATTTAAAACTTTGGTTTTGACTGCAGGCATCCAAACAAGATGGTTTGAATTTAAGTTCTTGTTTGTATTCTGGTTTCACACAGATTTTTAACAACTGTTCACATGAAAGGATTTAGCCGTCCAAAATTCCTTTATTTAAAATATTTTCAAAATGATGATTTTTTTTTCTAGGAAAAGGTGTACAACTAATGCATTTAAACAAACAAAGCAAAAATTTTGCCACAATTATTATGAACCATGAGAGAACATAGCCTTAGATACTTGCTCAGAATCCACTCAAATGGCTTTGGAACTATTTTGATGATCATTGGTCTTTTTTTTTTTTGGCAATCTGTCCCCAATTTCTGTGTTAGGAGTGTTGTACAGTAGTTAAAAGAATTTGTTCCCCTGGGTGGGATGGGGAGTAGGGGGAAACAGAGGAAAGAGAATTAATATCTGGTTATTACTTTCTTCCTTGAGATCTAATCTATCTGTTGTCATCTGTATGTAGAAGAAAAGACTAATCATGAGTTCCTGATCAGGACATCAGATATATGTTTAGCTGAGATGGGAGCTGTGTATCCCTTTTAGTTTACTATGTCGTTTAGGTTAGTACATCCCACAGTCAGTTCAGCATATTGGATGTTTTATGTCCATTGTGTTGCTCACTAGAATGTCACATTTATAAAACTAACCTGTTTCCTATTACTGGCCTCAGGAAACCTTCATAGGGAGGCCTAGTAGAATCATAGAATTGCTGAGGTTGGAAGGGACCTTTAAGATCATCAAGTCCAACCATTAACCTACCCTCACAAAAACCACTTCTAAACCATGTCCCTAAGTACCACATCTACCCTTTTTTTAAACACCTCCAGTGATGGTGAATCCACCACCTCCCTGGGCAGCCTATTCCAATGTTTAATAACCTTTCAATGAAAAAGTGTTTCCTAATATTCAATCTAAACCTCCCCTGACATAACTTAAACCCATTTCCTCTCATCCTATCACTTGTCACCAGGAAGAAGAGGTCAGCCCCCACCTCTCTACAACCTCCTTTCAGGTAATTATAGAGGGTGATAAGGTCTCTCCTCAGCCTTCTCTTCTCCAGGCTAAACAACCCCAGTTCCCTCAGTCGTTCATCATAAGACTTGTCATCCAGACCCCTCACCAGCTTTGTAGCCCTTCTCTGGACACGCTCCAACACCTCAATGTCCTTGCAGTGAGAGGCCCAAAACTGAATGCAGTATTTGAGGTGTGGCCTCACCAGTGCCGAGTACAGGGGGACGATCACTT
Source organism: Vanellus vanellus (assembly GCF_965231255.1). NCBI lineage: Eukaryota > Metazoa > Chordata > Aves > Charadriiformes > Charadriidae > Vanellus > Vanellus vanellus. The sequence goes on along the minus strand of NC_138908.1, from coordinate 45,387,637 downwards.
CCCTAGTCCTGCTGGCCACACTGTTCCTGACACAGGCCAGGATGGTGTTGGCCTTCTTGGCCACCTGGGCACACTGCTGGCTCACATTCAGCCAGTTCTCCACACACACACCCAGGTCCTTCTCTGCTTGGCAGCTTTCAAGCCACTCCCAATCCTGTAGTGCTGCATGGGGTTGTTGTGACCCAAGTGCAGGACCCGGCACTTGGCCCTGTTGAACCTCATACCGTTGGTCTCGGCCCATCGGTCCAGTCTGTCTAGATCCCTCTACAGAGCCTATCTACTCTCACTCAATCAATTGTAACCATCAATCAATTATAACCGGCTCATATTTTTTCATTAGCTTTATGAATATGTCAGTTGCTGAGCTCCAGTCTTATGGTCATCTCTTCATCAAAATATCTGAAAGAGGCAAGCTACATCACCCAAGGTCCAAGGACTTCTGATTCTTTATAGACTACTGCTAAACAGCCACCTTTCAGTCTTGGCCTCTGTTGCATATGTCAAGAAAGCTGGGAAGTAAGCAGTTGGCACACATCCTTAAGAATCAAAGATCTTATATTTCACTCACATATCTTACCTAGCAGCCTTCAGAGAGAAGTGACTTCAGGTGTGTACCATTACTGGCTATCCGTAAAAGTGACCCATAAGTGAGTAAGTCTGTATCCTATTAACATGAAGCTCTGGTTTCATTATCTTTCTCTGATCTGCATTCTGATAGGTGCTTCTTTCTTGGAAGTGTAAGGCAGCAAAAGAAAATGAAAACATAAAAAAAAGAATTGTGTGAGATTTTCCAAGATGTGGATAACTGGTAACCGTATGGACATTTAAAATTTATGATACATTGCCTACTCACCTCTCCCTCAGAATATACATTTTATACATTTTTGGTACTCCTTCTGTTCCACATTTGGAAAAGAAAAGTTTGAGAATTATAATAGAGAGACCTCGAAAGTCAAATATTTATTTCTATCACATGGAAAAACTTACCTTCCAGAGCATTCCTTGACAATGAAATCCAGATCTCAGCATTCTCTAGCAAAAACACAGCCTGGCTCAGAAAGACTAGAGAACAGGGGACGACATAATTTGGCAGCACTAGACTTGTTTAAATTCCTATAAGTGTTTCTCTCTGATAAGGAAATGGTCAAAACTTTAGCAATTAAAACTTCTCAGAAGTATAATTAAGTTCTATATCAGTAGTGGTTTGTATGAATAAAATAAAAAGTTCAAATAAGTTCATTTAGAAATAAAACATTTGAAAAGTCTGTTTTTCTTTTTAGCAAAAATTAAAATCATAGTAACGTTACTCTCAGAAACTTGATGATACTGTAACAATGCAGAGGAGATGATTATATCACAGAAAAATTAATAATCAGCTATGTCAAGGTAAACAATAATTCTTATATAGGTTCTATAAGTGAAAAACTCAAAAATATATTCAGGTATTATGGATCGAATAATTGTGGGTTTTAAGATTTGTCATTCATTATCTTAGGGAATATTCTCCTATAGGCCAGTGTTGCGGTTTAGACCAAATCAGCTACTGGGGACCTGGGGGACCCCAGACGGGACCAACAAATGCTCCTCTCTACCTATCTTAAAAGAGAGAGGCAGAGGAGGGAAAAAGAGACATATGAGTTTAGAAGGAACTAAACTACTTTAATGAAATATTAATAATAAAATAAAAAGAAATAATGAAATACAAACAAAACTTTATCAAGCTCCCGAGATGACAATTACGACACCGGCTGGCACTGGGGCAGTCCCAGGCTGGACAGAGTGAGAGACGGGAACTGGATTCTGGATCTGGAGTCAGGATCAGGATCACAGGCGACAAACAGAGTCCTCCTCAGATGTCGGCCATTGAAAGAAGAGAGCTGACCCTTTGATCCCTCAGCTTTTATACTGAGCAGGAGGCAGATGGGATGGAATACCCTGTTGGTCAGTTTTTGGTCACCTGTCCTCTCCGCTCCTCCCTGCAGGTGGGACCCCACTATGCTTTTCCGCTTCCGACCCTCCAACGGGGCAAATAACAAAGTTGGTTGGCCTTGAGTGTTATAGCAATAAGTATAAGCAAGAGCCTCTCTGCATCCCATGCCTGGGCATCAGCTATAAATAATTGATCTTATCAGTCTGAGACAGTGAACACTGTCTGCACAATATGCAGTTAATTTCAGTAGTTAGAAGAGGCCCAGCTAAGAAGCGAAGTTACTGAACAAAATTAGTCCTGTTTTACCTCAAACCAGGACAGCCAGTTAGACACATATGCAACAGCCGATAACAGAAAGATCACTGGAGTAAAAGAAAGTATGGATCTGTGGTAGGTAGTGGCTAACTGGGTAAGGAGGAATGCAGGAGAGAATCCTTCAGCTTCATTCTTATCTCATCCTTCTTCATTTGTGGTATTCTGCTGTACAGAAAGCTTGCATAGAGCATAATTGTAGTCTTGAAACTACCCATTCATAATGCATACTAGACCAAAGGTCATGTTATTGTCTTATTAGTGGATTCTCTGTAGTCCACCTGGAAGCAAAAGTGCTGGGGCAAAGATCATTCAATAGGAATAAATTCTTTAACAAAAAAAAGTCCTACTTTCTTTGGGAATTCTATATCATACATCCATCTCAGACTACTAAGTAGTGTTAGGTCTGTCCATGGCTGAGGTTGAAGACCAGAGGTGTAATTAAATGCTCTAAGGAGGATAATTATATCAATTTTTCGATAGTAAAGAATTTTTTTCTCTGGTCACAGGAAAGGAAAAGTCATCTCCAAACACGTTGAGGAACAGGAAGTTATTGGAAGTGGTCAACATGGATTTACCAAGGGTAAATCGTGCTTGACCAATCTGATAGCTTTCTATGATGTTGTAAATGGTTGGCTGGATGAGGGGAGAGTCATAGATGTCATCTACCTTGACTTTAGCAAGGCTTTTGACACTGTCTCCCAGAACATCCTCATTAGGAAGCTGAGGAAGTATGGGCTAGATGAGGTGATAGCGAGGTGGATTGAGAGCTGGCTGTGTGACAGAACTCAGATTGTTGTGATCAGCAGCAGAGTCTAGTTGGAGGCCTGTAACCAGTGGTGTCCCCCAGGGGTCAATAGTCGGTCCAATTTTGTTTAATGTATTCATTAATGACCTGGATGAGGGGACAGAGTGTATCCTCAGCAAGTTTGCTGATGATACCAAACTGGGTGGGGTGGATGACACCCCAGAGGGCCGCGCTGCCATCCAGCCTGACCTGGAAAGGCTGGAAAGCTGGGCAGAGAAGAACCTCATGAGGTTCAACAAAAGCAAGTGCAAGGTCCTGCACCTGGGGAGGAAGAATGCAAAGCACCAGTATAGGTTAGGGGCGGACCTGCTGGGAAGTAGTTCTGAGGAGAAGGATCTGGGGGTCATGGTAGACAGTAAATTATCCATGACCCAGCAATGTGCCCTTGTTGCCAAAAAGGCCAATGGCATCCTGGGCTGCATAGGGAAGAGTGTGGCCAGTAGGTCGAGGGAGGTCATTCTCCCCCTCTACTCGGCACTGGTGAGGCCACAACTGGAATACTGTGTCCAGTTTTGGGCTCCCCAGTTCAAGAGGGACAGGGAACTGCTGGAGCGAGTCCAGCGAAGGGCAACTAAGATGATTAATGGATTGGAGCATCTCCCTCATGAGGAAAGACTGAGAGAGCTGGGACTCTTTAGCCTGGAGAAGAGAAGGCTGAGGGGAGACCTTATTCATGCTTACAAGTATCTAAAGGGTGGGTTAAAGGAGGATGGAGCCAGGCTCTTTTCAATGGTTCCCAGTGACAGGACGAGGGGCAATGGGTACAAGTTAGAACACAGGAAGTTGCGTTCAAAGACACAGAAAAACTTCTTTACGGTGAGGGTGACAGAGCACTGGCACAGGCTGCCCAGGGAGGTTGTGGAGTCCCCTTCCCTGGAGACTTTCAAGACCCGCCTGGATGCAGTCCTGAGTAATGTGCTCTGGGCAATCCTGCTTTGGCAGGGGAGTTGGACTAGATGATCTCTAGAGGTCCCTTCCAACTCTGAAACTCTGTGATTCTGTGAAAACAGAGCCTCCTAATATCTCATGTGTTTAACATATAACAGAGTACACCTCTTGGCACACGTGCTCACACACACAACTTTCTGCAAGTCTAGAAAGTCTGTCCTCCAAAACACAAGTAAAAAATTAGCCTTGTTATCAAGCTTGCAGATGAAGGGTGCATCTTATACCTTCATGATGTTCAAAGCTGTCAACTCCACCCTACTATTAGTCAAAATTGGTTCTCTCTCTTCTAGCCCTCCACCAGAAATATTCTGTTACTTTTATGCACATGACAGTTTCTCAGATTCACTTCCTCCTTTTTGTCTTCTAGCACACTCATTTTCTTCTCTCAAATCTTTTCTCCTTAAGTCCTAACTGTTTCCATAAAGTGCCATCATTCTTCTTTGCCATTAAATGAAACCAGACTATGAAGTCGACCGTAACATAACCAGCAGACTGATCCTGCCTACATCTTCTGTTTAAGCAGCCCATTGAAACCCACATCCTGTTTGACTTCTCAAGCCAGACCCAAGTTTCCAGGTTCTTGCTTCTTGTATTCTAAAGATGCGTCATCACATCTCTGACTGCTTCAGCACAGCACCCAGTTGGAGGAAGAAACAAAAAGGAACACCAAAAGTATTTTACTATTGGTATTATACTAATATTCTGCTTATGGCCTCTACTTCCCTTCATTTCTTATTTTCTTCTAAACTGTTCTAATGTTAAAGGAAAAAGAAACATTCCATCTCCAACTGGAAACTGGGAAAACCTCTCCTAAGAATACAACCGTATTTTCATACAAATTTGTCTGCTAAGGTCAGAGGCAAGGAACCTAATTCTTCTTTTATTATTAAGTTATTAAATACAGTTAGACATTATTTAAGAAAATACTTTCATGTACAAACCTTTTCTGTGTTTTTTCATAGGTAAGAAAATAAATTATTCTTAAAATTTGTGAGATCATTCTTGAAGAGTTTAGCAATTATAAGGTATTACGTTATACTTGGCTGTACATTTATTTCATTTTCCTCATGAGACCAACTTATTTTCTCTTCTCTAGGGCTACAATCACCTGTAATGTCTTTCATATATGTCTTTCATATTTTTATTTCAAAAAATACATCATCTTCTACAGAGCTACATGACTTTAAGAATCTGTACTTGTAATTTTATGGCAGGCTTTCTGTTTGACTATATGTTGTTCCCAAGGCTGGCAGTGCTTTCTCATTGACACTTTCACACTTGATTAATTAAAACAAAGCAGAAGTCATGTTTTTTTCATTTCTGTGAATCCCTTTTGAATGCAGCTTACTAGGATTGCAGATATTCCAGGTTAAGGGAAGACATGTCATTATTTCTCCCATTCTTTCCCCTTTTTCTCAAGCTTCAGACATCTGGGCAGTATTGAATTTTGAGTGTTCTGTAACTGCTGATTCTGCTACCAATCCAGTAAGTCCTCATGATCTGTTTCTGCTTCTGATCCCTCATAATATTTGATGACTCTTCCCACCTCTGCAAAGATTAATTAGAGCAAATAATTAAGTGGCCTACTAGCAAGAACAGTATAACTGTTAAGAAAATGTTTAAATAATTGAAAAGTTGAAAAGATAAAGGAAAAGGAGATATGTGTTAAAGAAGCAAAAGAAATAGATGTGGTGCAGAAGCAATAAGAAATCCAGGGTCAGAAAAGGAAAAGACTAAGAGATGGAAAGAGTTTGCTCTGAGCTTTGTTAGTAACACTTCACAAGCTAGCTACATGTAACACCCGACCTAAAACTTATTGAAATCACTAGAAAAGAATAAAAACTCCTACTACAATAAACTGAACTTCCCTACCCTTACCACTGTCCTACTGGACCTCTTCTCAAAATAAGCTATGCCCTCTAGGATATCCGTTTCCTAACTCTGCTGGCTCTTCACAGCCTACCTCCAGAGGCTAAACTCAATAATCTCTTGTTTCTTTGTAGCCAAAATTACGTCATGACTTGTCAGCAGAAGGTAAAGTAGAACTTTGTCTGTTTAGCCCTTTATGTTTGCCTTAGGAATCTGTCTCAAAATAAGACTTAGAAAATTCTTGGGGTGCCTGAACTCATGCTGTCTTCCTCACAGATGTCTGGGAGATTGAAAATCCTCATAAGGGTAAGGCCTTGCTATAAGCAGACTTCTACTAGTTGCTTGCAAAAAGCTTTATCCCTTTGTTCCACTTGGAAGATCCTGTAACAGATTCCCAACACAACATCATTAGTGCAGCTGTACACTGTGATCTTGGTCCAGAGATCTTGGTCCAGAGATCCACTGTGATCTTGGTCCAGAAATCTTGGTCACAACGTGCAATTTCCTGGAGCTTTGGGCAGCTCCTACACACAGTGCAATGCCCCTTCCTCACCTTACCTATCTGTCCTTTCTAAATAACCCATAGCCATCCATGTAAGTCATGTGTGGTTTCCCACCCAGTCTTTGTAATTCTGTTCTGATCACTCTACAGCACTCTCACTTCACACAGACTTCCAGTTCTTCAGGTTACTTGCCTTAGTTTCTTATTTCAGTGTACATATTCTTGACATCTCTGAATATCCTCCCTTGTGAGCAGCAATGTGCAAGCCTCCCTTGTAGCCTTCCTCAACCAGTACTTTATTTATTTGCCCCCATTCCCTGATGAACCAAATTTAAAGCCCTCCTCACTTGATTAGCAAGTTTGTTCACAGGTTTTCTTCTGTCTCTGCCACATGGAGCCTCTCTCTTTATAGCAACCTTTTTTTTTTTCAAAACTTGAAGAAGTCAGACTTGTTAGAAATACCAGTTAAGCAGGCAGGCACTAGTCTGCTGGATCTGTCTCCTACTAATCAGGTGCTTGACCTGAAGAATTGAGAGGAACATTATCTGGAGGAACATTATCTGGACTGCTGTCCTTCTAAAACCTGAACTTAGAACTGTGTAATCACCTGTGGTCTGTTCAGTGTCCCCACTAGCCACGTGACTCATGTGAACAAGAAACATCAGATACTGATCTGAACGAGCCTTGGCAGTCTCTATAATTCTCTGTAGTGCTCTCTCTGGAGCATTCCCTTAGCAAAACTTGTTCATCCTCCTTTGATATCAAGGCCTTGGCACAAACATTCCTCCACCTTCCTGCTGCTGCCAGAGGTTACCAGCTTCCAGGCCACATTTGTGTTGGAGTTCCTGTTCCCTTTCTTCTGTTGCCTTGCCTTGGTCATAGAACCTTTCATAACTCTGAAGTTGAGGCCATTTCCTCAGCAGATATTCTTTGAAGCCAGTCATCCTTAATTCAACAAAGTCTGCTCATGTCTTCTTGCATCTTCCTCGCATGGCACCGTTCAATCAGAAAACAGCTCTCACAGATGAGGTCATTGCCACCACTCCTGGCCCCAGCCCTATGGAAAATAACCTGATTTTATCATTATTTGGCATAATTACTTTAGGTTTGGATTTTCATTAGTCAACAGTCCCAGAAGGCTGCTAGGGAACACAGTCTTCTTTCAATTAAGGCCTTGGAGCGGTCCATCAGGCATACTTCTGCCAGGCTGAGATTCTGCTACTTTTGTTTGAAATTTCATTTCTATTACAAATCAGAAGAAAATCCAATAATGAAATCTAAAAAATCTTGTTTGTTTTTTTTTCCCAAATAATCCATAGCACCAACAAAACAACAAAAAACCCCTTGAAGATACTCACTAGCTTGTTGCAGTAGGCTTTACTAGAACAAAATCTGCTGCTTACAGTTTGTTTCATTATTTGTTTCTTTTTTTTGTCTTAAAATTGCTAATTTCTGATATAAGAATTTTATAAAATAAATACACTATGATCGTTGGTTAGGGAAATATATAGTATAGTTATTTAGGAAAATGTTAGGAAAACCAGCTGTTACTGTTAAAATCTCAGGGAAATTAAACATGAGAAGAGAGGGATAATATGCGTACATAAATAATTACATTTGCTGTCCTCATGTTAAAATCAGAGGTTTCAGTTATAACTAAAGGTGGAATTTACAATGCTGTGTGGAATAGGAACAAACACATCAAATAGATACGACAGCAATAGCTCTTAGACACTCATAGCTATCCTGTTATTCCTCAGCCATGACAGGGATTTTACCCTAATTCAGTGCTAGATAAATTTTATAGTGTGGGGTCTTGAAATTTTCCTGTGTCTCTCCACTTCTGCTACGTGAATACCACACTTTGGCTCATGAAAAACAGGAAAAATAAAAGCAAGCGTTGGTGGCTTTCTGTAAGACTAGATGTCTATAATTGTGGAGACACAGTATCAGTGGAGCCTTGCATTTATTTTCAGTCACTTTTAATGGGTACCATTAGATCTGTGATTTCTCAAGTACTTTTAATGCCTTTTAAATAAGCTAAAGTTGTGATGAAGCCAGCATACAGCATGCTGCAGGATTAAAGGTGCCTTGAAACAGCCTTAAGGTTAAATGTTGTTCACTTTAAAGTACTTTTAATATAATTACAATGATTTAAAAATATTAATATAGATGAAAAACTGATCATAATCTTCCTAACTCTCATTAGGCACTGAATATGCTCTTCATTCTCTTTTCAAAGTTTCTGCATGAGGTTCTTAGAGTGAAAATGAAGCAGCCAGGATGCTTTGGGAGAGCCTTCATGGATCATCCTTGGCAAATGATCCAGAAAACAGCACTTGGTAGGATGTGAGTCTACACAGTGTGTCTGGATCAAATGCACAAAAGTTTCTGGAGGGCATTTTGTCCAAAAATGAGCATTACATCAGAGAACAATGACCATCAGCCAGGGAACTTGAAATAGAGTGAATCCAATGAACTGAGGATGGACTAGTCAGCCCAAAAAGATAAGAGAATTATGAAAGTTTGTAATGGTGAGAGACATTGCACTGGAAAGAGCAACAGTTAGACATGGCTTGGCACTATTGGATGTCACCCCATGGCACCATCACCTTTGTCCAGTATTCCCAGGGAATATTGGGAGCAGTCGGCACCCAAGTGGTGGCTGACAGTGTGGGGTATGCATGTGGGGCCTTATGGAGGACTTTCTTTCTGGCACGTGGGTCAGTGGGGTGTAGGGTGCTTCCCAGGTACAAACAGTGCTGGAGCACCCATGTCTTCCCTAGGAAGGGTGTGCAGGTAGGTTAACCTACACACTCAGGAGTGGGTTGTGCCTGTGATCCTCAAAGCCTGGGAGAGAGGGGGGATATGCATGTAGTTGTGTGTGTGCATATATGTACGATAAGAACCTCTTGGTATTAGATTTTTGAAGACTGTTTAGAAATTTGTAGGCGTTATTCACATTTTGTAAGTGTCTACTGTTGTTGTTGATCTTTTATATTATTGATATTGATCCTGAATGTATAGTCCACTGATTGCTGGTCCATCATGTAATTAATAAATTAATAAAATGACTTGATCCTCATTTTGCTTTAAAGTATGTGAACTAAGTAGCATTTCCCTGCAATGAGCTGTTCTGGTGAATGTTATTCTCAGCAACCATCAGCAGCAAATCTGGTCTTATTCTCACGGATCAGTGGTATAAAGATATTTTTTGAAAGATTCCAAAATTTAAATTCTTGTTTTATTTTTACTAACCTGCATCCAAACCATGCGCGTAAACATATTTTTGTAAGAGAAGATATTTTTTGTGCTCTTTGTTCCCATTTTCTCTATTTCCCCCAATATTGCTGCCTGAATCACTGGTGTTGGACATAGATATCTAATATCTCCTCTTCAAAATCTGGATTTTGCCATTAGCTTTATTTCCACCTAACCATATCTGTTTTGGTGAAAGTGCTTAGAATTGAGTTGACAGCAGGATGAAGCATAGGGAAACAGCCCAGAGATTAAATGATTTTATAGGGGCAAAAAAAAATAATATATCTTAAACCCTCAATTTTTAGATGCAAATTTTACCCATCTTTGCTCAGAAAGTCATTTTTTCTTGACAGAATTGACCAAGTATCCAGAGAATATTCATTGCTGAGGAGTGTCAACATCATCCCTTCAGGAAACATTGACCCTTCCCCTTGGCTGAAGGCCATGACGTCAGAACTTTTGAAGAGCAGAAATGATTGTATTATGTGTCAGTACAAATATTCAAACTGAAAAAAAATTAGGACAAACTCCTTTCCTTTATAAAGCCTATTTATAATCCATCTTCCTAAACGTACTGAACACAGATAACTCTGACAGCTATTGGATCAGGCATCTAAAGCACAGCTACACTAGCTTTCTTTTTACCCTTTTAATCCTCTTTTAAAAGCTAACAGTGGCTTCACTGTTTACAAGAGAGAAGTTAAGCATTTTAGCCTCATGTCTCATAAAGAAGTAACAGCAAGTACATGGTTGCACAAGGTATTTTGCTTAAAATAGAAATTTATATTTCTAAAATATATAGATTCTGAAGTTTAGGGATATGAAATATTCCAAGAGAGAAAATAGAAAAGTTGTAACCAACAGCATTACAAAACTATATCTCATTATCTAACCAAAATCAAACAAAAAGTCTACAAATTAAGGATGTAAAATACATAAAGGAACTGTTTTACAGCATTTTGGTCAGAATTTGAATCAATTCTCACAAAACCACTGTTATGCAAATTTATATCTAATGTTCTAATATGAATTTATCACCTGCCATATCGCTTCCTTTGTTAAATTTTTTCTCTCAATGCAAATCAGTACATTCTTAAGACTCAATCTTGAAAAAAAACTATGTCATCTTACAATTTTGTAGTATTATATCATTTAGCAGTTGAGAAACACTTAAGCATGCTTCAATTCATCCCATCAAACCTTGCTTTGCAGGTTAAAAAAAAAAGAAAAAATGTATTCACTAGTTAATTCTCAAAACTGGTGTTTTATAGTAGAACAGGAAACCATTGCTCCCTTTCTGCCTTTTTTCCTTAGGTAGACCAGCTAATCTGTAGCTCATGTTGTGTTTTCTGCTTTACCAGCATCCTAATTGGCAAATCTTGAAGCCTGTGCTGTCACACAAGGTTTCCAGTGATACATCTGTTTCTAATGTACAGTGCATAATTTAACGACGAGACACTTCAGTGGTCTACCCACTGCAAATTTCAGTTGTTAGAAATGTCTGGAGCAAGATGCCTTTAAATAGTAGGCACTTTCTTAGTACATTAATTTTCTCACACTTAGAAGCAGAAAATGTAATAGTAGCTGTCACTTAGTGTAAAGCTCTGTTTACTTTTAAAAGCTATTTACAGCTTAAATGTCTTGTTCAAACTGATTAGCTATAGTGGGATTTAAAACTTTTATAAGACCTATTTATTACAGTTAATGTGTTTTTCCTCAGACTATAGTTCAGGAAATCTCTTCAATCAGCATTAGGACAAGAGTGAGTTCTTTTTCTGGCCAAACCTGATAAATATAAGCCAACTGGATTTTGAGAACAATTGAAATGAAAAACATAAACCCCTAACCTACAAGTAAAGCACTGTGTTATTTGCATTTAATCCATTTCCTTCATACATACAAACAGAGAGAGCGAGAACAGCTTCCCAACACAATACCTTAACAGTCACAAACCCATATCCTCATCTATAATTCATCTTGGCTAGTAATGTGCTTACTGACTGATGCTGTATCCAACAAGCCCCTTACGACATGGAAGATCTAGTTATAAAAGGTATAACGTGGTTATCCCACAACTAAAGGATTGTTTGACAAACATTCCAAACATAGAGACGTACATAAACCAAAAAAAAAAATCCCAGATTTAACTCAAATGGAGAATAAATCCACCTTCCAAGGCGAAAACAAAAAAGTACCAAAGGATGTAATAATTCAGTGGAGAGTTTTTTACTACTTAAGTATCAGACTGCAGTGATCGTTAAAATGTTGTTTCAAATGTCATAGTCTTCATTAGAAATATTACCCACGCACAAAGCAATCTTTTCCTCATATTTTGTCCTTTTTCTTCATGTAATCAAGATAAATTTATCTGTATCACTCAAAGTCCTTGATTTCCTTAAAGTTGAGATGATTAATTGGCGTGATTAGGAGAAAGGGGAAGGTGTGGCTTGTTTTTTCCTCTGTCTTAAAATGTATGTTGGACTTCTGCTAAACAGTTTCTACATTACTCTTGGTCTTGAGCTGTACTACTCTCACGTTGAGTTAGGAAAAAATACGTTGCAGGAATGGATTTTTAGTACAGCATGATGAAATGCAGTAGGCTGTTATCTTACCTCGCATCTTGTTCCTAAGACTGCTGAAAAGAGTTGTTTCCTCTAATATACACAGAGTTCCCCACTTCTAGTTGGCACTGCTTCCCATATCTCTGTGCTGGGAAGATTTCCTGATTTCCCCTCTATTAGGAAGAAAATAAAGGAACAGATATCTTATCATTTATTTCATTATTACTTATTATTATATGATGCTTGTCAACATCAGTAATGTACCATCCACACAATTTGGTGGGTGAGAACGGGGTCATTTCCACTCCCTGTCATGCCGCCGGGCCAGAGGCAGAGGGTCGATGGGCCTCTCTCTTCCAGCAGGCAGCAATGGACAGTTGTTAACACTTTAACTCACTGAACTCCCCATTTGGTCGAATAGTCGATTTTCATAAGTTTTCTCACACTTAAGACCCAATCCCAACTTGTGTTAGGCACATTCAGCACCTTCAGCAATCAATAAAGTTTACCCACATGCATCTCTACATGTTTGCTTTAGGTCTTTGTTTATAAGTGAGCTATCGAAAGCTACTTTATGGTACACAAGTTCCCAGATTTGCATGACCAAGCTTTCTATTTTACTTTTGAGTTGTTTTGGAAGTTATATTTTTAATTAAAATAAGCAAAAAGCAAAACTCAAAGCAAACCACATAATCAAAAAGTATTGGCGCTTCTTTTTCTTTCTCTTTATATTGAGGATAGCTTGATGCTACCCTGTAAGGAAAATAGATCCACCCCTTCGAGGAACATATGCCAAATTCAACATGTTGGAGTCCTATGCAGACTTAATACTATTCTTTAGTCCTAGAAAAAATAATCCAACTTCTCAGAATAATGAATGTCAACAATTAGAAAACCAAAAATCTTTCCATAAGCAGAACTGAAAAGATGCAAAGCTGAGCCTAGCTTATTGTTTCGCTGCCAGTGTGACACTTAGCCATGAATGCCAAAAAGTTTGCAAAACTATGAGTATACTCAGGCATGGTTTGTTAGAAATCTTGGCCAAGCTTTTAATGGATATGGACAGATTCACTGTTTGTGTGGGAAACCATGTTAATTAAGTAGCTTTTGATTTGAAACGAGGCAAGTGAGAGACTGATTAATTATGCTTTCTGCTTTGTGGGTCAGCACAACTTTAACTAATAAGCAATAAACAATGCAAGCAGGCACATGTACAGATGACATAGCATGAAACGAAATGCACCTTACTCCTATCTTAAACTATATCCCGTATCAAATCCGAACAGTAGTGTTGGAACAGAAGCTATATGCAGATAAAAAAAGAAAGATGAGGGTTTAGATTTAAGGGCTTGCAGCCTAAAGTTGAGTGGCTGCGTCGTACATCCTTTCTTTGTATTGGAGCAATCATTTAGCACAGTTTATGTTGCAGATAGATTTTAGGCTACACACCAGTATACATATGTGTCAGAACAAAAACTGATAGAAGAGGCTGTGCTGAGCCAGACTTGCACCATATAAGAGGGTACAGATTTTCACCAATTACCACATTCTGTTCAGGGTATTATTTTACCTGTTAGCACCGGCCGACCTTAAGAAACCCGTCGAAATGACAGTGGGCATGCTTACATATGAAAATTGCTTGCTCTAATTTTCAAACACATCAAATATTCAGCAGAAGCCCTGGGTACAGGGTACTTGCAGCTGTTAAATGTCTTAATAATTTGAACAAAGATTAAGATGCTATGACATCAATCAGGAAAATTCAGATAAGTACAATGTCAGTTCTGATCCACCAGTCTCAACTCATGCTACTAAGTTTAATTACACTTATTTCTGGCATATCCTGAATGTTAGCTTTGATCTGGGGTTCTTTTGCATGCTTCTGTTGGCCTGTGACATAATGTTATTTAAAAATAGTATTTTGCATCTGACTGAGGTTCAACAAGTGTCAGCCCAGTTCTGTATTTTGTCACTACTTTATGAGTGGAAATAATGTGAGGAAAACTTTACAATGCCACTTGCTCTCATCCAGCAAAACTGAGGTTTTGGTAAATTTCGTTTGGTATCATGTTATCTAAACATAAGTTATTCAGATTAACTTGTATTTGATTTCAACTAGTGAGCCCACCTTTCATTTTTGAGTGCTAAAAGTGGCGGTCTTTGATCTAAGAAATCAGTCAGACTCTAAATATGGCACTTATTAACTTAAAGGAGGGGATGCTCCAATCCTCCCACTAGTCTGGCGTTCATTCAGGCACCTGAAAAGAAATTATTCAAATACAAAGGAATTACCATTTGAATAGTGCTTCCTCACAGTTTCTGCATATGCTGTCTTGCATTTTTATCAAGACTGCAAACATAAACCAGCGTGAGAAAGCAGGTGCTATTTTGCTGTGTCTTTTGAGCATCAGTCTTTCCCAGCAGTAAGCTCTGTGTGCTAATGGCCTAAGTAAGGCACTTCGCAAGCCCAGACTTTTTTTTTTTTTTAAAGTCTTGGGCTTTTGATCCAGATTTAATTATGATGCAGAACATTTAAATAAGAAGAGACAGAGACCAAAAGCCATATGATTCTTAATGTCCTTAAGAGTACCTGAGGCAACTGCAATGTAGAAGCAAGAGTCTAAAAAGATTCTAAAATATGAAGATGTTTCAGTTTCTCTTCACAAATCTGTAGTTTGCACAGAATGTACAACAGAAATGCCTTCTGAGTTACATTTCCCTTTCAGTAACTTATCCATATTGACTTATGAGCTCTGTTTCAAGGTCATCTGTACTGTGCAAAACAAAAAAAAAAAAAATTTGCTCCCCATTTCAGTCGATAAGTAAATTAGAAACTATTTAATTATGATTAATAATAATTACTACTATTATTAAAAGTCATTGACCTGCATATAATAGTGCTGCAAATAATCCACTGCTTTCTATGAGTTTACTCATATAGTAATAAGTTTCATAATGAAATAACACAGGACACAGATGTCAGTTGTAGAAGGGATACACTTAAATATTTACAAGTCATTCAGGTGGAAAAAAAACAAAACAAAACAAAACAAAAAACCAACCCCACCCCACCCCCCCCCAAAAAAAAAAAAAACAGAGAGAAGCACAGAAGAGAAGAAAATACGGAAATGCATTTTTAAAAAAAATTAGTGTCAACCTTAGTGGAAAAAAGTGTCATCATATAAGACGAAGAATAAAAAAGAAGAAAAAGCAATACTGTTCACAAAAATTATATAGGGAAAATGAGAAAGCACTAATAGTTCAAATTTTAAAAAGGTAAGCTTACAAAAGTTTATTTACACAGTATGAATTGAAGATAAAGGCAGACAAGAGAGAAACGAAAGATAAAGCAAAGCTGTCCAGTGGTACACACAAGGTTAAAAGAAAGCACAGAAAGCATTCCTAATGCCTATCCATAGTAAGATACTTCATTGTGTTTCAGTCACTAAGATTTCATGGATCTGGAGAAAAGATGTAAAATTCAGCCTGTCAGGCTAAAGTAATTGTGCTCTAGGCAATGATGCTTTAGCAGGGGAGTTGGACTAGATGATCTCTAGAAGTCCCTTCCAACTCTGAAACTCTGTGATTCTGTGATTCCATGAATTAATATCTGATAGCTGTACCCAGGTTGCCTTTGCTTTCACCCATCACCAGTCACAATCAGTGTCACATCGTTAATACAAGCTGCAGTTTTCCATTACAAACATAAAACCTGATTGCGAGTAATGACATTTGTGCTTCTAAAGTAACTGGGATACTTCTTATATTCAATACTGAATCTCAAAGTTTAACAAGATTAGATTTTGTAGTGATTTACAATGATGTGCAGCGCTGGCATCACAGTGCTATGCCAAACCAAGTCCTAATAAAACTTGATATCCCTCAAATAGTGCTTCACTCATTGTCTTTGGCAATGAAAAGAAAAAGGAAATGTAAAGAGAGTAAAAAAATACAGGAAGTAATAATTACTGAAAGGACATCAAAATAATAAAAAACAAAACAAAAATAGAAAACGTCTCAAGCATAAGCTAGTTTTTGTTACATATCATGTCATCAAGGAGCGTACAATAGCTGACAGGTGTGTATATAAGGCAAAGGCTTCTCAGTACAGAGAGAATTTTCTTGTAATTTGTTAAAATACCAGAGAAAAAATAGTTGTGACAAATATAGCACAAAGATTTTTATGCAGAAATAGGATATCTAAGGAGAATTTGTGCCTTAAACACTGCAGTTTCAAGCATTTTGAAACAGAATCCTCCCTATTTTAATTGACAGTTGAGTAATCCAGTCATTGACAACTGCAAATGTACATTGCCACTGCATCTTACTTGGCAGAAATCAACCTAGTGTCCTTCAGAATAGTTGGAAAAAGCAAAAATAAACGAAGGTTAAGAAAATTATGTCAGAAGACATTAAATCTTATTATATTTCATTACACCATACAACCAATCATGTCATAAGTATCCTGAGTAGTAACAAACTAAGGAGAGAAATTTGCAGCCAATATATATTTAGAATGATGTGGCATGAAATAAAATTAAAAACTTTAATCTCAAGTACACTAACCCCTACTTAAACAATAAGAAAATGTCACCACAGATTGCAAAACATTAGTGGGTTTATTTCTTCCAAAACTAAAGGAAAAACCCCACATTTTCCTGTTCCTAAAACAGTAATGAAATGTAAAAAGTACTACTGCTAGATCAACTACACCAAAAAGGACTTTGAAAAGCATGAGAGACTGTTAAAGTGCCCCGAGTGTTCACTGGAAAAGTGGAAAACTCTCATTCAGGTGTCTGCACTTTCTTGCACTAGGTTCTTGTCAAATTCTGGTTTGCATTACCACTGAGAGACCTAATTTTTACTTCATTCAGCCTCACAGAGGCTTTCGTCTTCAGTGATTTGGCTTGAATGAAAAAGGAAATATCTTAGGTTTAGGGAATGATTTCCCTTCAACATCTTTGAAACTTGAAATATTCCTGCAAATTTTTGATTTTCACAAAAAGGAATCTATTGATCAGTTATTCTCATGTTGAAGTTCGTAAGCAGCTCTGCTTGTGTATATTCATTGTCAGTTAATTTCAATAGCCATAGAATGGTACTCAATATATAGCTACTCAGTAGGAGTATAATTGGTGCTATACGCTAAAATGTGTTGCACTACAATGGACATTTATTAAATATGTTCCACAGTGACTTAACAAACTTGACACACAAGACAAATCAGTTTTGTATTGCTCACTAGATGAAAAGCAGGACAAAATATGAACAAAGCTAAAAATGAAACATTAAAAGCTGGTAAACAAAATTAGTTGTAAATCCTTGAACAACAGAACCTGTGAGAAGTCCACTGAAGACAATGGTAAGAAGTAAATTTTTATCACTTAAGTCTAAAGTGGGTATGGCCATTAAGCCATTAAGCTATTATGTTCCATTAAGCGTGCCAAGTTCAACAAAACAGTCATTCACGTACTTAATTTTGGTCGCAGAGGAATTGACATATATGATAAATATTTTCAGAATTGTAATACTAAATAAGACTGGAACTAACTATGTGATTAAAATTGCTGTTGATCGAGGCCTTTTAATATTATCTAATCCCACTATGGTTTAGTTTTTGCAAAGGTGGTTCTTGGAGTCTTAGGTAAAAAAAGGCAGTATTCACTACATCACAGAAGTTTCCATAGTGTTTAAAGCCAGGCTTAGAAGTTAGTTTATAGAATTCATGAATGTCTTCTATATCTGAGAAGTGTTATTTTAAGATTTTCAAAAATCTTCTCTTAGTTTGGTAAACAGGTGAGAAATGTTATTTATACACATGGGTATTTTCTGCTCTAAATTGCCACAAGCCCTTTACATGTAGAGGATTTACATCAGCCAAAGATATGACACAAAATGACCGCACCTTAATGCTCTTCACTTGGAAAAAAAAGCCAATCATTTCTACAGGGCAGCTGAGTTTCTGAAGAATTTCCAAAGCCCATAGGAAGCACCCCCTTCAGTTGCTTCTGCAGAATAGGAAGACGTGGCTCCTTGCAGGCGCATGCAGCCTTTGTTGAGTTACCAAGGTATATTGTCAGAAATTATAGTGTCACATATTTTTAAAATAATGAAAGGAAGACAAAGAGCACGTTACTGATTCAGAATGAGGACCTGTTGTAGAGTCAGTATTAGAACATCACAATTTTGGCAATTTACTGCTATAAGCAGTTCTGTAGCTCATTATTTTCTACACAAAGCCACTTTAAAACCTCTCATATGCTTTTAATATATAACTTAGCATTAGGCAATTACCACTTCCTCTTCAGTTTTCAGCCTCTTAAGTCTTTGAACTCTTAAACCAACAGTGTTCTGACAATTTTTATAAAACCACAGGGAAAGCAAAACATTTTTTGCTCACCAGGTCACAAGCATTAAAAAAGTGGGTTTGCTACGATTTCCTCTACTTTAAAATCTTTTTAATTAGTGGAGGGTCAGACTTAGTCTTAAAATTGCAAGTTTTTGTATCAAATAAAGTAAAACTTAGCAACCTGCATGGCATGTATAGACTCAGTTACTTATACAAAAGCCACTGTATGCTTTAGGGAGGAGAGAATAATATTCACAGAAGAGTAGGGGATTAATTATGGGGTTTTTTTGGTTGTGTTTAATTCTATAAAGAATATTCAAAACATTGAAAAATGAAAACAATATTGGAAATAATGAAACCGGCAGTTATTTACCTGCATGTAGCATGCATGTGATACATAATGTGCACTTTCATATGATGCCAATGTAGACATTTTGAAGCACCTCTTCTTGCTATTTCTTGCCAGAGAAATAACAAAGTTCACAAGGCAAAAAAAATCAATGCCTACATTAAAACAATACTTTTTATTACTGTTTGTATGAAAAAGTCAAAGACAGTACTGTCAGCTGATATTTGGTATAACTGTTCAAAAAGGAATATTGAAGGTCTTGTGACAGGAAAGACACATCATCAGTGAAGCACTGGCAAGGCACCGAGAGGAACAACTAATAAAAAAACTACTAAACTTTTTTTACGTCCACAACTTTACTCCCTAGAGCTTCAGATTAAATTTTAGCACCTGGTATTCATTAACGACTAATGAAAGAGGATTCAGCACTAAGCCTATCCGCTCTTGGTATTTCATCATCCACAAATGACCACCCAGCTTATCCGAGCTTTAATTCGTATCCTGTGACATATGGCCAGACTTTAAACTGTAACTGCTTTTTTATTAATCCTATTGACTGAATATTGCAAGGTAACAAATTCTACATTCAGTTTTGTTTACTATCATGGTATTTTAAAGGCAAACGCAGTCCAGAAGATGATCTTGGCACAATAAAATCTCTTGACAGATCCTTCAAGGCATGGAAATATTCCAGGGAACTATTAAAGTACAGAATGCAAAAGGCTGCAGGCATTGCATGGGATGATGACAAGAAAATCAAGACCAAAAGCAGATGATGCATTTCAGATGAAATTTTTTCAAGTAATAGCTAAATACTGGCAAAAGGTTGAAGGATTCCTAAACATAACCATATTACACAGTTTCAGATCAAAGAATATTGTTTCAGTGGTTGCAAAGAATTGAACATTGGCATTAGGGAACATTTGCAGCTTAGGGGAAACCTTACTGTTTTAATACTTCATTAATGCCAAAGGTTTGCAAGCAATTAAACACAAAGGAAATATAGTACATTGATTATTTATATAACATTTATATATCAGAAATATGTTTCTCAACACAAACATCAAAAGAAAATGTCAATAGCTGTATTTAATCATTCTTATAGGATCTTACTAGAGAAAAATATTCTAGTTACAGTTCATTTCATGTGTATTCTTAATACCATTTGTAAAATCTATCAAATTGAAACAGCATTTAAGAAAGATATGCTCTATCTACTTCTTATATATACATAAAGATAAAAGCAAATCACAGAAGATGTATGAGTAATAAAAAAATGATACTATCAATAGATTTTAATGGATTTAGAAATTACAAAATGGTTACATTATTATTTATTATTCCTTAGGGCATATGAAAATGGCTGTAAGTTGGAACACAGAATTGGAGGGGTGTATTGGAATATAAAGTAATTCTTTGGTATTACTGGCAATCATGTCCTAATCCTTTCCAAAAACATGCCAGTATCTTATTAAATGTAGCCATCATCTTCCCTTATAATAATTGAGCAGTGTTTAAGACTTTCGTTTCTACATTTAGAGAACTACTTTTTACAAATTATTTTCCTTACAGTGATAGATTTCATGATGAGAAATGTGATTTTCATGATGAAAACAACTAAATGAAAAACTTGGAAATCTGCTTCTGTCTTTGGAATACTGATGCCTGCATTTTCTTGAAAAACGATAGTTCAGAAGCATCAGTTCTGACTTTTGAGTTCCTCATTTCTCAGTGCCCAATTCAAGACTGATATGTCCTTTGAGAAGGCTGGTCCATGGAGGCAGATGAAGTCAACAGAAACTGTACTTGAATATTCAAAGTTCAGTCTAATAATAAGCACTCTAAAAAAACAACCCAAAGCCAAACAACCAAAAAACTTTCTATGTGACAAATTTTGTGAATCTAGTTTAGCTACTTTTGATTTCAAGTTCTGTTATTATTCTCTTCCCATTTGTAAAACGTGATAGCAAACTCCTTTGCCTTCAATAGGGTTTTCAAAGACGAGTGAATTTTGGGAAAAAGCACAGGCAAATGTCAGAAGAAAGCCCACGTGTAAGTAAGTAATCCTTTCTTTGGAAAACAGTTTGAATAGCATTAAGTAAGATGGCCAAGGGCTACACATTGAGCTAAGGAGGGAAAAGGAAAAAGGAAAATGCAGATTAATTTCTGACAGAATATCATTCATCCTGTCCGTGGCATGAGTCACAGAATATAAGGAAAACACAACCTGTAAACACATAATGGAAGGCCATACTGTATGGCTTTCAACTCCAAAGGTAACTGATGTCTTTTCTTTTCAACAGCTGAATTTGCCACCTTAAAAATGTCTCCTTACTGTGAGGGCAGAGACCCTAATTACTCTATATGCTGTGCACATTAAGTATTTTGATACAGAGATGCTTTCTTTATAGGTTCAGGTGATTAATAAATTATGAGCGCTCTTTCTTCTCTGCAACCAGAGTAACAGTCCCAGGTTTGCTGCGCTTCTCTCTGTATCTTCACCAGCCAGCAGAGAGCTGGAAGCAATCTGCTGCAAGAATGCCCTAGTAGCAGGTATCTCCCCTTTGAAACAAAGAGAGTTTGACATTTAGTATTGCTGTTAGTTGCCAAGGCTTCTCTGGCTCAGTCAAGTCAAAGACTGGCTCTTGCTTGGGATAGTTTATTTAATCACAATTTAAACTTTAAAACAAGAGCCTGGAATACAAGCAGAGCTTCCAAAAAAAAGCCAGCCTAAGACAGTCTAGTTAGCCTATGTGAAGAAGTTAATGCTCTAATTGAAACTGTATTAGAGCCATGTTGTGTGGTTAATTTACTGTGATCCATCTTCATTTTTCCAATTCACCTGGCAGTAACCAAACTCTGGCTTCTAGAATTCTCTGGCACTTTCAATAAAATATGTATGGTAGCTGAAATACAGGTTTCTCTGTGATGATGTTCATGCTTTATCTTAATTTTATGTTGTATATGCTATATGCCGAAATACATGGTTTCAGTAGTCCAGAATAGTTCCATTTCTGTAGTATAAAAAACATATGATCTATTAGTAGCTCTGAGGAGAAGGATCTGGGGGTCCTAGTAGACAGTAAATTATCCATGACCCAGCAATGTGCCCTTGTTGCCAAAAAGGCCAATGGCATCCTGGGCTGCATAGGGAAGAGTGTGGCCAGTAGGTCGAGGGAGGTCATTCTCCCCCTCTACTCGGCACTGGTGAGGCCACAACTGGAATACTGTGTCCAGTTTTGGGCTCCCCAGTTCAAGAGGGACAGGCAACTGCTGGAGCAAGTCCAGCGAAGGGCAACTAAGACGATTAAGGGATTGGAGCATCTCCCTTATGAGGAAAGGCTGAGAGAGCTGGGACTCTTTAGCCTGGAGAAGAGAAGGCTGAGGGGAGACCTTATTCATGCTTACAAGTATCTAAAGGGTGGGTTGAAGGAGGATGGAGCCAGGCTCTTTTCAATGGTTCCCAGTGACAGGACGAGGGGTAACGGGCACAAATTAGAACACAGGAAGTTCTGTTCAAATACATGGAAAAACTTCTTTACGGTGAGGGTGACAGAGCACTGGCACAGGCTGCCCAGGGAGGTTGTGGAGTCCCCTTCTCTGGAGCTTTTCAAGACCCGCCTGGATGCAGTCCTGAGTAATGTGCTCTAGGCAATGCTGCTTTAGCAGGGGAGTTGGACTAGATGATCTCTAGAGGTCCCTTCCAACTCTGAAAACTCCGTGATTCCGTGATTCTGTGATATTAGAGGGAAAACAATTCCCATTACTTATGATGACTATGACTATACATTAACTTCACTTAACATACACTATCTAGTGTTATGTGATCGACATTTCTTCACCTATTTAAATGTTTTGCTAAAAGGCTACAGATTCCAAGCTCTCTCCATTGAACCGAATAACATTCAGAGTTCTGCACCTGGCTCATTGCACAATTCTTTAACAAAATATTGTTTCAAACAATACCTCAAAACAAGTTCAGTTAATTATTAGATGGAATAAAACTCCCTATTAACATCAAATTAACATTGTCTTAAATTTCAAGAAACTACACTTACTTACTTTTTAGTTCCATACTCTGCACAGTGAATTATGTTTTAACATTTAATAATTTTATTCCTTTAGTAGGATAGGTAACCCTGCTTGACCAGGGAGTTGGACCAGATGACCTCCAGAGGTCTCTTCTGACCTCAACCATTCTGTGATTCTGTAATAAGTAAAAATGTATTTAAAAGTCATCCAGACAATTTAGAAATAGAATGGCAGGTTCTTCTGGTATGGCTTCCTTGATTTTGGCTACCTTCCTTCCTTATATACATATGATTATAAGAATGGCTGTTAAATTAAACTGTTCCTTTATTCTTCTTTGTACAGCCACTTATTTTTCTCTGTCCGGGTTCACTATCTAAGGTCAGAGAGTTTGGATTTGAGCAGAGGTCCCTGGGTCCCAGATATTACCATTTTTTTCATTGATAAAATGTTCTTTGGAAAAATGATTTAAGAATGGTGAATTAAAGGTGGAAGTGTCCAACCACCTGCCAACCTCAATGCGGAGTTGAATCTTTGGATACTTCACATCATTACAGGATTGCAAGGGTATTGAATGGGTAACTGTAATTATTGACTGTATCCAGTTCTCCATATGCACATAGAAATCTAAAAATCTTTAATGGCAGGTGGCACACACTGTATTTAACTGTATTGCAAAGGTTCTGCTTTATCTGACATGTAAGAGCCTACATCTGATGTTTGATAAAATAATCTGTGTTCTAGTTGAAATAATATGACTGATGCAAAGCTGATCTGTACGTGAGCTGAGTCCTTTGAAACAAGAATGAGATAAGGAATATGAGTTCTATATCGGGCTTGTTACAAAGCTTGAAAGAACAAGCAAAAAATAACACTCATTATTTTAATACAATGTTAAGACTATAATGAGAACAAAATGGCATAGCATGTTCATTTTTCATGAGAGGCATTATAAATAAGAACTGGAAAGGAAATAATATCCATCTATTTCACTTGGCCTAAAGCATAACAGCTCTGACTAGAAAAATTGTGAATTAAAAAAACCCCAATAAAACACAAACCAAAACAATAAAAAAAAAACCAACAACAACAACAAAAAGCAAGTTTCAAAATAAGAACCATCTTCTGGATCATCATCTGAGGAACCTGAAGGTGCACAAATCCATGGAACCTGATGAGATACATCTGCGGGTCCTGAGGGAACTGGCAAATGAAGTTGCTAAGCCACTAGCCATCATATTTGAGAAATCGTGTCTGTCTGGCAAAGATTCCGCTGACTGGAAAAGAGGAAACATAACCCCTATTTTCAAAAAGAGAAATAAGGAAGACCCATGGAACTGTAGGCCAGTCAGTCTCACCTCTGTGCCTGGCAATATCATGGAGCAGATCTTCCTGGAAACTCTGCGGAGGCACATAAAAAACAAGGAGGATATTGGTGACAGCCAGCATGGCTTCACCAAGGGCAAGTCATGCCTGACAAATTTGGTGGCCTTCTACAAAGGGGTTACAGTGGCAGTGGACAAGGGAAGACCAACGATGTCATCTACCTGGACTTGTGCAAAACATTTGACACTGTCCACTCCATATCCTGGTCTCTAAATTGAAGAGACATGGATTTGATGAATGGAGCACTCTGTGGATAAAGAACTGGCTGGACAGTCGCACTCAAAGAGTTGCAGTCAATGGCTTGATGTCCAAGTGGAGAACAGTGACGAGTGGCATGCCTCAGGGGTCGGTATTGGGACCTGTACTGTTCAACATCTTTGTCCGTGACACGGGCAGTGGGGTCGAGTGCACCCTCAGCAAGTTTGCCAATGATACCAAGCTCTTTGGTGAGGTAGACATGCTGGAGGGGATAGATGCCATCCAGAGGGACCGGGACAGGCTGCAGAGGTGGGCCCAAGCCAACCTCATGCAGTTCAACAAGGCCAAGTGCAAGGTCCTACATCTGAGTGTCCTGGTTCCGGCAAGGATGGGGTTAATTTCCAAGGAGCCGGCAGGGGAGGCACGTATTCCATACCACGTGACCCATGCCCCGCTATAAAAGGAGCTAGCCGGGGCGGGGGAGTCAGTCGCCACTCGGGGGTGGGTTGTGGCGGTGCGGGTCTGGTCGGTGCGCTTCGCGGCGGTACTGTAATCGCGTTCTTGTATTCCTTTACCGGTGTTATTGTTTTTCTTTCTTTTCTTTCTTTTTCCCTTTGTCTGTTCTGTTAAATTATAATATTTCAACCCACGAGTTTTGCTCTTTTCTGCTGATTTTTCCCACGGCTGTGGGAGTCGAGTGAGCGGCTGCGTGGTTCTCTGTTGCTGGCTGAGGCCAAACCACGACACTGAGTCAGGGCAATCCCAAGCACAACTCCAGGCTGGGTGGGGAATGGCTGGAGAGCGGCCCTGAGGAGAAGGACCTGGGAGTGCTGATTGATGAGAAGCTCAACATGAGCCAGCAATGTGTGATCGCAGCTCAGCAGGCCAACCGTATCTTGCGCTGCATCAGAAGTGTGGTCAGCAGGTCAAAGGAGGTGATTCTGCCCCTCTACTCCACTCTTGTGAGACCCCACCTGGAGTACTGCATCCAGCTCTGGAGTCCTCAACATAAGAAGGACATGGACCTGCTGGAGCGTGTCCAGAGGAGAGCCACAAGGATGGTCCGAGGGCTGGAGCACCTCTCCTATGAGGAGAGGTTGAAAGAGTTGGGGCTGTTCAGTCTGGAGAAGAGAAGGCTCCAAGGATATCTTATTGAGGCCTTCCAGTACCTAAAAGGGGCCTAGAGGAGAGCCAGGGAAGGACTTTTTACGAGGGTATGTAGCGATAGGACGAGGAGGGGATTGACTTTAAACTGGAAGAGGGCAGGTTTAGATTAAACATTAGGAAGAAGTTTTTCACTTTAAGAGTGGTAAGGCACTGGAACAGGTTGCCCAGAGAGGTTGTTGAGGCCCAGTCTCTGGAGGTGTTCAAGGCCAGGCTGGATGTGGCCTTGGGCAACCTGGTCTAGTGGGAGGTGTCCCTGCCTATGGCAGCAGTGTTGGAACTGGATGCTCTTCAAGGTCCTTTCCAACCTAAACCATTCTATGATTCTATGAAAGTTAGGGAAACAAAAACATTTTTTTTTTTAAATTAGTGTTTACTTACAGGATAAGTGTTTGGGTTTTTTAAACTAATCCCACAAAGGAGACAGTCTTCCTTCCTAGAATGTCCACTCACTGGAAGAATCTTTAGAAACTAGCTTTGTATGAAAGAACACAGAGTAAAATTTCTAGGCAACACCCCCAAAAAGAAAGAAGCTCAATACTGATGACAGAGTCATGCACATAACATACAAAACACCACAACGCAGGGGATCCCTGAGCTGACATGGAATGAGCCATCATGTCTAGCATGCACGTCTCTTTCAGTATCTTGCACTGAATATCTGAAAATTTTATCCTAAAACCAGCAAAACTTAACATTTCAGCATCCAAAAGATGTTTTCCCCAGTTTGTAATAAATTCTTCCTCCCCCCCCCCCCCCCGAAACTGTAACCATTGACTTAAGGGACAGAGCACTTCAACTCCAATGCAAAAAAGTCTTGGTAGCTGCATCAGCTTTAACATTATAAGGTAAATTATTTTACATGAGTGACTTAGAAAATGGAATCATAAATAACACTAACAGATTCTTTTTACTATTCATTCTTTTATATTAAAGGTAAGGAAGTAATTTTAAAATTTTATTTCAAGTAAATGGATGCGGAACTGAAGAGTTTGTGAAACATTTGCTTTATGGTGCCCATAATACAAAGAAAGAATAATTAAGAAAAGATTTTTTTTGTCTATCAATCAGGGATGCCTTTTCTGGAAGACTGTGAAGGTACTGAAAACAGATATGTAATTTGTAAAAAAACTAGAAGCTAATTTGAGAAAAATTGGTGACCATACCTTAGCTTAACTACAACAACGGCTTAGCCAAACCTAAACAGTTCCTAAGAGAATCATCTCATTTCTGAGTTGCCTGACCACAGCATTGAGTTATCCTGATGTACATGTTATTTGTGCCTACTGGTGTCTTTTAGACACCAGATACTAAAATGCCCAGATGAACAGCAAATTTAGAAATACCAAACTGTGTATAATAGGAAATACTAAGCATAACACCAAATATAGTTTCCCTCTCTTAAAAGCTTGGTGATCTGTGAAATGAGTCTAAGTCCAGACATGGACATGAAAAGCCATCAACAAAACTTGCATGAATGACTGCAAGCAGGGAACAGTCATTTCTTTCTAAGATTTGTGTACATCACACATTTGGAAACAGCATCTTGATGGTTTCAAAATTTACAGATAAACAAGTTAGCTAATGCTATTCCCCCTATAGAACAGGGGCTGTAGCATCCAGTTCAGACCAGTCTAGGTCACCATAGGAAAAACTTGCCAAATCTTAAATGGAATAGACTGAAATATTATTGTAGAAATTCAAGACTAAATTACAAATATCTAGGAACACATACAAATTTCCACTCCATATTTGGAATAAAATAAATGTATATAAAAAAATAAAAGAAAGAAAGAAAATAAGACAATGTACATAACCCTTATCTAATGAAATAATTTGGTGATATTTTCCATATTTTTTAAGGATTTTCTTAGTACGTACAAAGATAAACCAAGCCTAAACTGTGTGGAATTAGTATTATTAAAAAAAAAAAAAGGACCTACGGACAAACTGTAGTCTCAAAATGTAACGTAAGATATCATAGTCCTGTGAATCTGTTACCAATATCTAATTCTTCCATTTAATAAGTTCTTCTTAAGTGAAGATTTAGGAAAGACATTTTTAAGGAAATGGGATGGCATGTTTCAGAAATACACCCACTGTTTTAAAATAGGAGCAGGATATTGATGATTACCTGCCTCCTTCCACCTATCCTCCTCCTAACATTTTCGCTATTTTCCTTATCTACATGCTAAAATTAATTCAGGAAATTGTGGCATATTGAAAATAATTTAACTTCTTCAGATTGTTTTTTTTTTTCCCTGAAGCTGAGTTTCCTTTTCATTCAAACTAAACAAGCATATTTAGTCAAAGAACATCACATGTTGTAAATTCCTATTTATTTATCTATCCTATTTATAAACCCTATTCATTTATTGAAACACAAGATACTTTCCTAAGTGGGCTTGCTAGATATTTGCATTGGCAAAACTTTCAAAACTTTGGGAAATTCATTTCAATGACCAGTGCTAAGTGTAACAGTATGTTAAAAGGTCGTCTTGTAGCATGTGGTGAAAATGGAAATTTGGTCAAAACATACATGGTATTTCAAGGCAACCCTGATGACCTTTGCAATACTATAAATAATTCTTTCTGTCTTCTTAAAGTGGAAGAGAACATGAGATTTGACTGGAGTGTTCAACATGTTGCATTGGATTTTTTTCCTCCCCAGTAAGCCGTTGCATTTAGAGATTTCAATGTGTCTTATTCTTATATGTGAAGCAGAAAATAGAGAGTGGGATATGTAAATTAATGAATATATTTGTGACAAGAACTTTGCATATTTCTTATAAGCCCTCTGTCAAAATCATTAGTGCAGAAATGCTCTCACATTAGCATGGTGGAATAGTTGTTTTGCTTTGTGAAAACACAGGTCTGATCAGATAGGAGCACATTTTAGATCCAACAATAAAATCTAGGTATTGCTGTTTAAATTTGCTTGAAACTGAGCTTGCCAGACCACTCCTTTAATCTCTTGGAATTCACACTTCATTGCAAGTGGGTTTGTGTTTGGACAAGGTCTTAATTTTCACCTTCTCTGCCATTTCCTGAGGAAAATGAACAATTTTGCTGGGGTGTTGTCAGCTCGGAGTTTGTTGGGTGACAGCTTTCTACACTAAGTAAGCATCTATGTGCATGTATTTCTTTGGAAGAGTTAATGGATAGATTCATTTCCAGTAAGTGACTTTTCTTGGTTTTCTATTTTAAAGATGCATAGAGCTCCTTGAAAGTGGAGTCAACAACAGTATACACTGAAGCCTGCTATTTATCCAAAGAAATCATACAAAAGTCAAGGTACCTACTACCATTAAATACAATTCTTCAAAGGCCTCTAGTGAAAAGGACCAAACAAAGATGATTTTGTGTAAAATACTTCTGACTATATTATTAATGACACCTTATGGAGGGTGATACAGTATTTCCTTACTTATTTAGTCTGTGATGTAGAAAAGCATCTAAGAATTAATTGACCTCTATCGAAGCCTGACATGTCACTTTCCCTGATGATTCAACTGAGAACAATCTATCCAAAAAGTATCAATTTGATACCTACTATTAAAAGTGGTTTCTGTAATGTCATATAGAAAATAGTATGTTAAGAACTGGACAAAAGAAATCAAGTACAAGGCTGTTAAGCATTTAGGATAATCAAGAAAAGTTACTTCTCAAGCATGCTTGTACCTCCAGCTCCCACACTACCTTTGGTTTTCAGTGGTCCTACAGTTGGATTTACTACATGTAGCGTATTTCCTGCATGTCTCATCAGGCTTAACTGGGTCCAGTGCTTGCAAGATGTCCTTTAGTAAGTTCGGTCAGTGGTGAGCAGAATGACCCAATGCAACTTTTTCTGAATATATATATGGCCTTATTAAAGGGAATACAGGGTCATAATCAAATAAAGTTTCTGATTAGCTTTTAGATTTGAACACTCCTGTTTTGCTTTGAGCCCAGAAAAATCAGTTCACTCTGAAAGAGCATTTGGAAGTGTTTTGGTGTTTTGCACCATCTGAAGTGTTTACAAAAGATTCTTCTGTCACTTCTATCTCTTTCTGTTCACGCAGCTTCAATTAATGATTTAGTTAATCAAAATTTTAATTGTTTAATAAATGAAACACCAACACCACTGCTTTTGTTAGCTCCAGTATAACATTGAGGCCAGAACTGATTGCAAAATCTCCACATTGGCTTTATACCTTTAGCAAGAAAGCACTAGCCCATGAAATAAAGGAATTTCTATTGAGAAGTTCTTCTTTCAGCTGTCCTGGTCTTACTTAAATTCTCTTTTGCTGCCACAGATCAAAAAGTAAATGTCATGACACACTGATAAAATACCAGAATTGGATGTTATATTTTTCATCAAGATATAATTTTGTACCAGTATGTTATACTTAATTAGGTGTTTAATCATTGAGTATTAGGAAAAGACTACTGATAGAATGAAACAAGGGAATAAAATTAGTTTGGACTAAAACTTTCCTTATATGTGTATGTTTCTTAGTTTTATTTCAAAGTTCACGGAACTGACACCTACACAGCTTATTTTTCCTTTTCTTATCGATAATCACTTCTTTATTCATCATTTTGCAACATTGCTAAAATAAGAGAATTCACGGCTTCTGATGACCAAAAAAAATTCTGCATTAACCTCCAAACACTGGATGACCGAAATTTTAACAACATTGCTTTAAAACTATTCCCACTAGATGTTCATGCATACAAACATAAACATGATACAGAAAAGTGTCCATCTGATGAATTGAGGAGAAATACATTTAACATATCTTTGTCGTAAGGTTTCAGTAGGTCATCAGCTACTAAGCAGACTAATTAGAGAACTGTAATAAACCATAAGTCAGAATTTATTAGTTTTAACAGTGAGTGAAGTCATGCAAGCTTGTAGTGCTGAAAATAAAGTGAAATTTTCAATAGGACTCTTTGTTTCTTAATAACCTGAATACTAAGTTTAAAATTCTCTGAACTGTTAAATCCTACTATTTTTCTATTAGAGTTCAGTTCCTAAACTATTTTTGAAATTGAGCTATAGGTCCAATTTTTTATGTATTTGCAGTGTAAATGAAGTTAAACATAAAATGTAACAAAATTGAAGAAGGAAGAAAAACAAAGGGATTTTGTATTTAACTTCTGAAAACAAAGAGAAATTTTTCAGAAATGCCACAGCACTAGTTCACTGTTCAACCTAGCTCATGCAGATGCTTGCCTGTATTACTAAAGTGCTGTGCAAAACTACAGAAAAAGAGTCAGGAATTCAGTACAAGAGTTGTATGAGAATAAGGGAACCAGGTTTGATCTACCTGGCACAAATGTTCCGGCTCTTTTACCTGGAAACTGCCTGAACATTCCAAATACACCCTGTGAAAGTTTACTTCATCATCATATACTTCACTTTTTCTTGACATATTTAAAGCTACCACAAGTTAGCAATGCTTTTTTCAGTTTCTGTTCACCTTTCTCAGAGGTAACAGTGGCAACTCATTGTCCTTGAGAAGAGTTCAGGACCAATTCCTAACTAGGATTTAAAGCAAAGATAATGCTATGCAAAATCAAGAACATAAGTAAGTATTACATATACACCACTCAAACCTTTTGCGCGTACTTTCTTGGGTGGTAAAAAACATGTTATGTGAAGGGTACCATATGCCACGGATGTATAAATTATCAAGCATTACCTGTTAAAGCTAAAGAAGAGTAAAATCTTGAGAAACATACATTGCAAGAAAGGCTTTAGAATGTCTTACCTGGCAAAAAAATCTCAGAGAAAGCTAAAATAATAAAATATCTCTTAATTCCCCAGAAAACCAACAAGAATGACAAATTTTCTCTGATTAAAGAAAAATGTTCTCCCACAAGGTTTTTTCTTTCAAATTACCATTATAAAGGAGCTAGCTAGGTTTTCAAGACTCTTCTGATTTTTTTTTCCCCTCAAAGAAAAGATCTGCTAGGTTTTTCTTTCTTTAATGAGGACAGTTTAAGACAACGTTGGAAAACATCTGTGCTGGTGCTAGTACTAGCATTTGAAAGAGGTAAGTAAAATAATCATCATTAGTAAAAATAAAAGATGAGGTGGTCTAACAAAAACATCCAAAAAGAGTTTGAATGATGGACTGAATGAGGAGAAAGACAAAAGAGAAGGCAAAAAAACCCAAAGCAGTAAAACGTGCTTATATTTTTACTATAATTACCTACGATAAGTTTTAGGGAAGTACTAGTATCCAATAAAACACTTTGTGGACTAATAGTCATATGTGCTATGAGCTTTTTAACACAAAAGCTACTGCTAAGGCATATCATTTAAAGACTAAAGGGCAAGCTAGAAGAAGGGCATGGTGCATTCATACACTAGAAGAAACATTAAGCACACTGGGAAAATATGAATGGTGGTTACAGAGAATATGATGATACTTACTTTTGCAGTTTTATATTTATATTTGCTTGTGCATGTTTGCAGGCAAGAACTCAAAAAAACTAAACCTTTCCTTCTTCGCCTTATTTAGTCAGCCATGTGGCATGTGCTGCTCTGGTGAAATATTTGCACTAAACAAACTGTAACTACAAAGCATGCACTGATGGATAGCACTGTCTTCCTGTGAAAATACTTTAATTTTTTTTTAAATCAGGGAATTCTAAACACACTGCCACCCGTCCTACTGAATCACAGAATAACTGGATTAATTTGGAGCTGCAGTAATATCACAGCAGTCACTAATTTTGCATGGAAAATAAATAAATAAATCCTACAAAGGCTTGACACTCTCCCAGCTTCTGAAATAATGTATTATTAAAAACAAATTATGGTGTGTCAAACTGTATCGCATTATGATGTGATGTGGATGTAAAGCAGACATAAATCCTAGACTTTGGGAAATAAATTTATGATGTGCTGTGTAGCTTCATGGCATGAAATGAAGTCACAAAATTATTTTAGAGTGTATTACTGGAAGCAGCTTTATTTCCCTCCAGTATATTTTAAACTCTCAGCTGAGTAAAGCTTGTTCAGGACAGGACTCTGATCCGGATTATACTCAATTCATCAGATACTGCGTCAGGACCTTTAGTCCAAGAGGAAGATGAACAGGAAACATATTGTCAATATAAAGGTTGTACCTACAGTACCCAACACAGATAGATGCTGCAGAAATTAGCAAAAATTAGTGCATAGTCCTTGCATACACGTGGTCAATAATTATTATACAATCCAAGATCAATGCAGAATAGGACTGGAACAGAGGAGCAAAATGACTTGCCTAAGGTTGTACAACGGACAGAGGTTAGCAGGAGAAATAAAACCATTCAATCTACAGCTTTTTCTGGATCCTGATCCAATTTTACTTGTATTCCTCCTTAGCAACACTTCAAATACCACCTAGTTCAGTCAGAGAGTCTGACACTAGCAAATAGTACAGGTGAGCAGCAGTTTAACATTGCAGAGCAAAATACACCCTGCACAGAAGTCCAATAACTGCAGAAAAGTTTTCTCTGCATAAAGCTGTTCCAAGAAAAGCAATGGCACTCAACACTCACACCACATGCCCTATAACTCAATGTGTAAGATGCACCGTTTGCCAAAATCATGTCATTTCAGATAACTTTCTGCTTTTTTAGTATCCCTACAGGCACTACAATCATAAGAGAAAGAAGGAAAATCACGATTGCAATATGAGAACAGAGAGAGAGAGTACACAGGCTTCTCCTTGTTAATGTTTCCTACTTAGCTGTAATAAAGATTTCTCATAGATCTGACCAGGGAGAATTTGTTGCAATAGCAGGTTTCGGCTTGACAGAAAAACGTCTTTGTATTGAAATTACTCTCCAGTCAGCATTTAATGTTTCCTTCACAACTTGCTAGTCATTTCAGTTTGTCTCTGACAACTGTACAAGGCATTTTTACACCTGAGGTAAAATCAGGAATATTTTTGTTTTCCCTGTCCCACTGTCCTTGTCTTCCAATTTTTTTTTTTTATTTTTTTTTTTTTTACCTAGACTTAGTAGAATTTTGGGCTTCTCAGGTTTTGTCCAACTTGGCAACAAATTCATCACCAATTGACTACATCTCATCAACTTTAGCGGTGCTGAATTTGAATCGCTCCTGAATACGACAGCAAAAATACTCATAATAAAAAGGGAAATCTTCTGGCACATTCTGCATCACAGCTGCTTCCTGGCCTACTGACTGGAAACTGGCCTGGTATTTGCCCATACGAAGGTAGTGTCAGAAAACCTCTGCAGCCCTGAACAAAGTTGAACTTTGAACTCCATTCTGAGGGATTACTCCAGACAGATTAGTTAGCCAGCAGTGACATTACAATATGAACATCACTTAGATCCCACTATTTTCTTTAACAATTATTTGGGTCTTTGATCATTTTCAAGGATGATAATTCAATGGAGTTTTGTCCAAGTATGTACCTTTCATACGTATGGCAGACATTAATGTTTAAAGGTCTCCCTTAATGACACAAATTTCAGATGAATGCCTCTAATCCGCTATTGTACTAAAACTTAGTTCTTTGGAGAAGGAATTGTCTTCTTAGTTATATAGGAATATTTCGGCTAGAATAACTGGCCCCTGCCCAGACAAAAGGACCGTTCAAGCTAATATTGTGTCTCTAGTGGTGACCAATATGGGATCCCCAGAGGACAGCAAAGGTAGGTCAGATGAAGCACACAGTCATACTTCCCCAAAATAATTGTCTTGCATTTAAGCTTTTTATGGCAGAGACATTTCCCATTTTTCTACACGGAGATTGTCAACAACAAACATCTCTTGAAAATCGTCCAAATACATATAATTATTACTCAGAAAACATGATTCCAAGTAATGGACATCAGAAAATTGCTGTGAACTGACAAAGCTGTATCTTCAATTTAAGTACTGCTTTACTGTCAATCTAGTGATACATAATAATGGGCTTATCCTATTGTATGCTAAGGTATAACATATATTGTACATGGTATATTTTAAACATCTTTATCAGCTAGGTGGTAAATTTACAAAAACTATTTTACAGCCCCTCTTGAATCACAATATACACACGGCCATGTACGTGCATCCTTATTTGCATTCATATTCAGTAGTCTGACATTTGAATTTAAATATGCATTCATATTTTGAAATAGCCTGATTTTATAATAGCATGAAATCCATGAAAACACAAAGGATGAGTGCACGCTCATGCTTTAATTCACATTAGGTTAACCTGCGAAGTAGTGAAATGTCAATTTCCACTGACTACCTGAGGGATAAGCTCAAACCTTAGGCCAGAAATACGTGCTGTCCAGTAGACTATAGAATAAATAAATAAAAAACTCAGTTGTATCATTTTGAAGAGATTCAAGTACACATCAATAGTGTCATGTGTACTGGCTGTTAGTGTGTGAGCAATTGGGAAAGCATAAGCCCACAGGCAAGTAAGAAGGGACCGCAGAGGACATATTAGCAGAAATATTTAGCATGAGACAAGACTAGTAAAAAAGAGCTTTTCTCCTATCCATCACGTATATCAGAAACACAGTGTGTTGCCACAGAATCTGTCTTCTAAGGTTATCAATAAATAAAATAAGAAATTGTTTCTAAGATGCAGTATTAATTTAACATGGAAAAAGCTCCTAGCACATTTATACTATAATTTACCAGTACAATAACAATAGTACTATAAAAAATCTAATTGCTACAAGTACTGAGAGTATGACAGTGCATACTGCTGGTGGCATGCACTGAGGACTGCTGATGAAGCCCATTCCCTTCAGTGAACTGTAAAATAAAGCACTCTGTCTGATTTACTGTCTCATATGAATGAACTTGACAGTATAATTCTAGAATCTATTTTAGCCTCTGTTTGGTCAATTAAAAAAAAAAAAAGTGAACATGAAATTTAAGTTAGTTACATGGAGACCTGTCAAGCAATCTATTACAATGCAAAACCAGTATTTTGACTTACCTTTGGAAACAATGCAGCAACTGATCTTTTTTCTAAGTCTTCAACACAATGCATTATTTGAGCTACAATAAAAACAAGAGAAAAATGTCTTTTAGTCCTTTAGGAATTCTTGGCAAGCACTGTGAAAAGCTGGTAACAAAATTAGTCATTTTTTCCTGTGCTGTCTTCCACAAAAATAAAATACATTTAAAGTAGTTTCTCACTGTGAGAGATACAAGCCATAATTGCTAATGAGCCTATTACAGAGGAAGAAAAGATTGCACACCCAAGAGGCATATGATATCTTCTAAAAATTATAGATGAAGATGTCATCGTATAATCTGTTTTTAAAGGGGACAGATATTCGTTGCCTTCTTCAAAAGGGTTAAAAGTTTCTGATTAGCTTTTGGGTCATGTATCACACTTGGATTGCCTAAGCTTAACGACACACTTCATTGAACTCCATAGCAAGCTTCATGCTTATGAAGGTGTTCCTCTTGATTGCTTTTCATCTGGGCTGCAGAGCGATTTGGTTGGAGGCTGACATTGATTAAGTGGAAGAGAACCGTGTTTTACTGTGACAGCTGCTAGGCCTCTGTCAACAAATCAATGGGGCTTTTTCCCTTTTTTTTTCCCTGTGCTTTTTTTTTTGCTTT
Source organism: Vanellus vanellus (assembly GCF_965231255.1). Taxonomy (NCBI): domain Eukaryota; kingdom Metazoa; phylum Chordata; class Aves; order Charadriiformes; family Charadriidae; genus Vanellus; species Vanellus vanellus. The sequence continues at coordinate 45,351,380 of NC_138908.1, read as the reverse complement.
TGCTTTTTTTTTTCTTTTTCTTCTTTTTTTTTTTTTTTTTTCCTCTGGTCTTCTTAGCTCTCCTGTTAGCATCCTGCTGTTACTGGAGATGAAAAACATCTTTATAGCTGTCTTGTGATTGAACATTTTCTGATTTGCCAATCACATAAAATGTTTATCTGACAGGAACTAGGCTTTTTGTCCCTGGATTCTCCAAGCTATAGAGAATACACAGGAGGAAAGAGTCTACAATACCAGAATAAATGTCCTAAAAAAAAAAAAAATAAAGCTGTTTTTTTCTGTATGGACTGATGCACAAATAACAGTGTCTGTGTAAATAGTACATCAATGTATTATTGTACTAAATAGTGCCAGTTCTGAGCTGTGAAACTTGGCTTTGATAAAATCCTGTGGAGGAAAGCTTCTTCCTTTTCTTTTTTTAAAATACTTAAAACAAAACACTCTATATTTCTGGTCACAAAGCTTTGTATTGACAAAGAGCTTAATCTTGATTCTCTTAAATTCATTTTACACATTTCTATTTTATATATTTGTTTCATGTCAAACGTCACAAATTATCTACATGACCTCACATTTCTACTATTTTTGTCAGTCTTTTTTCCAGATTTGTTTTAGGAACAGAGCAGAATTTTCATTTTAAATTTCTCACTTTTTTTTTTTTAATTTATTTTCAAAAACTGATTGAGGAGTTTATTTATAGAAAAGCAATTAAAAGCTTTTTCTTGTATATGTTAGTTCCATAGGAGGCAATGTTATCCACATGGGCTTAATTTTGTATCATTAATTGGTTGTTCCACGGTCTAAAATGCATATTTTTATTAAAATAAAATTAAAAAATATTAGGATGCTCAAATGAAACATAACAGATAAATCATTAGTCTGAGTTATTTTTCAAATACCTAGTAGAAAAAAGTATCTAGTAAGCAGAAAAGGAACTTTTTGGATTAAATCAAAGAAACCTTCAAATTAAAAAAGCAACCAGGACAAAAAAAGATTATAATGTAAGGGGTAAAATTTATTATCAGGTTGAAATTGCAGAGTAATTAACCTGTATAAAAATAGATATAGAAAACCATCATCAGATTACTTTTAGAGGGTGCTACAAAATTTAAAAAACACCATTGTATTGATGTTCCTCAGGGCTCGGTACTGGGACCTGTACTGTTCAACATCTTTGCCGGTGACATGGACAGTGGGGTCGAGTGCACCCTCAGCAAGTTTGCAAATGATACCAAGCTCTTGGGCGAGGTAGACACGCTGGAGGGGACAGATGCCATCCAGAGGGACCGGGACAGGCTGCAGAGGTGGGCCCAAGCCAACCTCATGCAGTTCAACAAGGCCAAGTGCAACGTCTCACATCTGAGTCGGGGCAATCCCAAGCACAACTCCAGGCTGGGTGGGGAATGGCTGGAGAGCAGCCCTGAGGAGAAGGACCTGGGAGTGCTGATTGACAAGAAGATCAACATGAGCCAGCAATGTGCGATCGCAGCCCAGAAGACCAAACTGTATCCTGGGCTGCATCAGAAGAAGTGTGGTCAGCAGGTCAAAGGAGGTGATTCTGCCCCTCTACTCCACTCTCGTGAGACCCCACCTGGAGTACTGCATCCAGCTCTGGAGTCCTCAACATAAGAAGGACGTGGACCTGCTGAAGCATGTCCAGAGGAGAGCCATGAGGATGATCTGAGGGCTGGAGCACCTCTCCTATGAGGAGAGGTTGAAAGAGTTGGGGCTGTTCAGTCTGGAGAAGAGAAGGCTCCGGGGAGATCTTATTGCTGCCTTCCAGTACCTAAAAGGGGCCTAGAGGAGAGCCAGGGAAGGACTTTTTACTAGGCCATGTAGCGATAGGATGAGAGGGATTGGCTTTAAACTAGAAGAGGACAGATTTAAATTAAACATTAGGAAGAAATTTTTCACTTTAAGGGTGGTAAGGCACTGGAGCAGGTTGCCCAGAGAGGTTGTTGAGGCTCCATCCCTGGAGGTGTTCAAGGCCAGGCTGGACATGGCATCCCTTGTTGGCATCCCTTATCTTCCATTTAAGAAAGATAAATTGAAATGAACACATAAATCCACAGGTGCACACAAAACCTGCTCTATTAGAGTTGTAGTCATAAAAGTTTCAAATATATATTTATTTATACATAAAACCTATATTCTGTGAATACACTGAAAATCCAAAATAGCAGGATTTTATTATACAGAGAACTGCTCAGAGAGTGCTTGTGGATAAAGAAGATTGCAACTCCTTCCTATGCAAATGATGCCCCAAGAAGCAAAACATACATTTTGGAAATGCAACAGACAACACAGAAAAAAAGAAAATAGGACGTTACCATCAACTTCCGTAAAATGACCTCTGCAATCTCTGACAATACCCAAAATTTTAAGTTTCATGAATTGCAGAAAAGCACATTCAGAAAGCAACTTCTGTATGACCTGTTAGCCTTGACACACTACCAAGACCTGCAAGCTTGACCATGCTTCAAGCGGATATTATACTGAACAATCAAAAAGTAGGATTTTTTTTTTTTTTACAAAGTAAAATTATTCTTTTACAAAGAGTAGTACCATTTAGTAGCAAATGGAGTTACATCAGGCTGGTGGCCAGTCACTAGTTGGGTTTGCCTTGGATTGATTGCAGGTTCACTGCTCTTTAATGTTTTGATAAATGATCTGGAAGCAGGAATCAAATTTATATCAAGTCAGGTTGCCAATGATTCTACACTGGGAGGAGCTGTGGACTCCCTTGAGGGTAGAGAGGCCTTGCAGAGAGATCTGGATAGACTAGAGAGCTGGGCAATCACCAAAGGTATGAAGTTTAACAAGACCAAGTGTAGGATTCTCTGCCTGTGAATGGGTAATCCTGGTTATTCATACAAGCTGGGGGACAAAAGGCTGGAGAGCAGCCCCACAGAGAGAGATCTGGGGGTTTGGGTTGGTGGCAAGTTGAGCATGAGTCAACAGTGTGTCCTGGCAGCCAAAAGGGCCAACCATGTCCTGGGGCGCATCTGGCACAGCATAGCTAGCCAGTCAAAGGAGGTGATTGTCCCACTCTATACTGCATGGGTGTGACCCCACCCCGAGTACCATGTGCGGTTTTGAGCACCTCAATATGAGACGGACATCAAAGTATCTGAGTGTGTCCAGAGGAGGGTGACCAAGATGGTGAAAGATCTCAAGGTAAAGACTTATGAGGAGCAGCTGAGGTCACTTAGTTTGTTCAGCTTAGAGAAGAGAAGGCTGATGGGTGACCTCTTCACAGTTGACAGAATCCTCAAGGGGGGCAGCAGAGTGGGAGGTGATGATCTCCTCTCTCTGGTGATCATCAATAGACAAGAGGAAATGGAAGGAAGCTGCATCAGGAGAAGTTCAGATTGGACATTAGGAAAAGGTTCTTCACTGAGAGGGTGGTCAGTCACTGGAACAAGCTCCCCATGACACCACGCTTGTGTCAAGGAGCTTGTGTTCAAGGAGTTTCTGGACAATGCTCTTAGTCATATGGTTTAGTTTTAGATAGTCCTTTGAGGAGAAGGGAGTTGGACTTGCTGATCCTTATGGACCCCTTCCAACGAGAGGTATTCTATAATTCTATCCAAGAAGTCCTACTTGCAAAAATTTGATTTTGGCCTTTGTCACAGAATCACAGAGTCACAAATGGTAGGGTTGGAAGGGGCCTTTGGCAATCATCTAGTACAACCTCCCTGCCAAAGCAGGTTCACCTAGAACAGGTTGCACAGGAACGCATCCAGGCAAGTTTTGCGTATCTCCAGAGAAGGAGACTCCACAGCCTCTCTGCACAGTCTCTTCCAGTGCTCTGTTATCTTCAAAGTAAAGAAGTTTTTCTCATGTTGAGATGGAATTTCCTGTGTTCCAGTTTGTGTCTATTGTCCCTTGTCTTGTTGCTGGGCACCACCGAAAAGTGTCTGGCCCAAATCCTCTTGACATCCACCCCTTAGATATTTATAAGCATTGATGAGATCAATGTCAATTACAAAAGAATATTGTGAAAAATTTTGTTAACACAATCACATCTTCCTTGCAAAACTTCCAACCTTTAGCTAAGCAGCTGCTGTCTTCTCCTACTAAATGTAAAAGAATATGTACTGGAAAAGAACAGAAATGTTCATCAAAAAAAATTTAAGGACTTTGAAATTGTAGGGACTTCTGAATATTTGTCAAAATACAACCACTCACATACCACAAAAATTATATATCCAATTTCCAATATTTCACTGTGTTTTAAATTTAAAAATTACAGTCCTGTATTGCAGAGAAATTTTGAAGATATTAAATACATCTAAGTCATGCAAAGATTTACAGAAACTTCCAAACTATTGAAATAGTATGAACAAGTAAAAATGCAATGTTATCTCAGTGAAATTTAACTTCAGAGGCTTACTGATGAAAATTTTGGCACCAACTTTCATATTTATGATGCATAAGGAAAGACAGGAAGGATCACAGATCTGTTAGATAAATTGTGAATAAAGTCTGTTTCAATACTGTCAGTAAGAAGCATTCTGAGAGACTGTTTTTTCTCTAATTAAGAAAAATTACATGTGAGCCTATGTGAAGCTCCAGAGATTTGTCTGGCTATCAACACCAAAAAAACCCTATCATGATTCTTTATCAGAAATTCACTCTAGTACATGTACTGACGATTACTCAAAACTTCTGGCCAATGACAAAATAAACAAATTAACAAAAAAAAAAAAGCCTCCCTCAAACCACCAAAAAAAGTCCTCCAAAAAACCCATGGAACAATAAGATAAATAATCTTCTTTGTGCATTTACTCATCTTTGCACAGCAAATGTTAGACTACTCATAGGTTAAAGTATGAATGATTTCCCATTTTGACCACTTTCTGGAATACAGTTTGAGTAGAAAAGAAAAAGAAAGAAACTATATTTATGATACAAATTTTTCTATGCACTGATTACCTCATAATTAATATTTCAGCTGACACACAGCTAAGAATGATTGGAAGCCTAAAAATTTTCAAACTTTTAAAGAACTTGTGGCAATTTTAAAAGATACTTGATTCTAATTTGGTACATCTGTACAGCTTGTAAACAAAATTTAGATACAGAATAATTTTATGAGGCAATTTAGGCCTCAAAAAACTATTAAAAAAACTAAGAAGGAAGGTATCATAGCTTTTCTCCCTCCTTTGATATCTACAACAGTGATTCTCCAGTTAAGCCCTATCCAGTCAACAAGAGACAAGAAAGTAGCTCATTAAAAATAAACAAAAATTAGTTGTGCTTGTAGCTGTGGGAGAGTAGGGATCTTCAGCAAAATCATAGTGCAGTTCAGGAAAGAAGTAGGAAACAGAAATGATATTTTGATTGCCAAGCCTTCTCTGCCTATTTATGATTTTCATTCTTTCATTTAAGCTCCCAGTGCCTTCAACCAGCTACACATTTTTATTTTGCACTAACATTGTGATGACCTACAGAACTCAAATAGTCTGTAGTACCATGGGTACACTCTGTTTCCATTGCCAATTTACCTGAATTTCTCAGAAATCAAAGTAGATGTAGCAAAGCAAAAAAACAGATGCCAGCTGTAGCATCAGGGTACTTCCTACTCCAGGAATTGAAGGTCCTCCACCCCAAGCCCTCGCTGTACTGCAGCATCCTTAGAAGAGCTTCATTCATTGTCTTATTTCTGCCAGGTTATTCCTACCTTTTATTTTCTCTGGTCTAACTTTTTGTAGGAAATGATTGAACAGCTATGGTTAATCCAATATTTGGTCTTCTCATTCAGGGTATGAAATACCTCTTGTTCAGAGTAAAGATATAAATCTGGCTCACTCACATCTCGGGTGACCACTGGAATAAATGGCATGAAGGAGCAATGTTATAATTTCCTCGGTTTGGGTTTTGTAAATGACTCCTGAATTCCCTTATGAACATATCTTGAAAACATTCACTTTAGGATTGTGCATATGTCCTGCCAACAAAAACTTACCTACTTGGGGCATTTTACCTTTTTTGTAATAGCTATTACTTCAGTGAAAATTCCTTTCTGGTGAATAACTGGAAGGGAACATTAGGAGGAATAAATTATTTTAAACAAACGAACATCATCTGGTCTAGTTCCACTCTGTGGAGAAGCCTGTACATTTTTCTGGCCTAAGGATGGGCTGAGAACTGTTACACAGCACTGCTGTGCTCTACTGTCAGTTTTTAATTTTACAGTTCTTTTGGCAAAGGCACATGTTAGAGCCTGGAGCAGCCATATGTTTATATTTGCATATATGTATATACATATCTACATGCATATATATATATATATATGTCTTAGCGTGTAAAAAGTAATAACATATCAGGATTTTTTCCCTCAGCGGAGCAGAACAAACATTAGGGGAATCAATAGGTCAGTTTCTTCCAATGAGAGGTGAATGGAGCTAATGTTTTCATTATTTACTTATTTTAGATATAAGAAAAAGGTAAATGTATATCTTCTGTCACAGATTTCTCAAACTCCACCTTCTACAGTTCTTTCTTCTTATTATAACACTAGTCTAAGTCGCTGCCGTAACAAATGTGTCTTTAGGACTTACTAGAGCTTCACTAAATTAAACAGTGACATCAGAACTTACATACTAATTCAATGCTTTTTCCACCTGCAAAATAGGTTAGTTTGGATTCAGATTTTTCCACATGCCAGATCACTGTGTAAAATCTTTCCTTCCAGAAAGAAAAGATTTTCACTTGGAAAGAGGAATAGAGTGGAGAGTCATGCACATTTTATTCTAGGGTATTTGTTTTACCTGACACAATTACTAAGAAGGGTAATGAAGGGAAGAGAAAGACTTCTCATCAAATCCCTAATGTCTTCTTTCAGTTATAAAACATTTCTGAAGGTATCTTCTCAGTTGCCATAAAAGTCCTAGTGTTTCATTAGGCATTTTAACCAAATCCTACTTCAATTCTATTTGTTCTTCATCAGGAAAGGCTAAGAACATGATGCCTTAAGGTGAAAACTTTCTGGCTACCAAGTGTCTCCTGTCCACATCAAGGTTGCCTGTAATCACACAAACTTGAAGACTGCAATGTCAGGTTAAATACAAAAATGTACTTTTCAAAATTTTAGTCATACATATGTAGCACAGACACTTTCAAAGTCACCGTTTTATGGGGGATGATCCTCCAATATGACATCCAGAAACCAGACATTGGTCCTCAATATCAAAGGGAAACTTATTTAAATCATTTCAGCCTTCAAGACCTTAAAATACTCATTGATAAATTGGAAGTGTTTGTATAAACTCTGTTTTACTGTGAGGTCATATAAGGCATCACTAAATACATAGATTGTAAAGGACAGGAAATGTCTAAACCAAAGAATTTTAGAAAATTTTCCTTTCAAATCTGTAAATATCCCAAGTTAAAGCTTAGTTTCTTCCTAAGTGTTTATAGGATACAAGCACCTGATTTATACTAGTAAATTATCACCATGTGCCAGCACATGCAATGCAATGGAGTGTATTTTTATTCCCAAATGTTCCCTGACCAATTACTTCAATTTTTAATGCAATATTAGTAACAAACTAAACCAAAGACATAGATAGATAGATAGATATGCACTTTAAAAAGCACTAGATATGGGTATTTTTGTCAGGTTCTGTGTCAATATATTCTTTGCTTTAACTCGTTACACCTACTCTGTTATGCATTCCAACAATTTAATTACTCTGGGCCAAAATTTTGTTAAGATTTTTTAAAGTTAATAACTACTGGTTCTAGTCTAATCAATGCTTAGAAGAGAAAATTATCAAGCTTTTTATTTTCATATAACTAGTCACAAAATTTTCACGATAATACGAATATCTTTCGGTGAATGTCCAGTTCTTGTCCACATTATTTTGACGTTGTCGTTTTTCCTTATGACGCATGTTTTCTCCAGAGGTGCCAGCACAAGCCCTACCAGTTGCATTTTGTGGCTAGGTAAGACCTACAACTTTTCTTCATTCTAGCTAATGCCAGTTCAAAGAAGGACAGAGTTTGCTGGCATTGGTAGTGTCTTGTAACAAACCAACAGGGATCAGAAAGTTAAGTAGTTAGTCCAGTAACTGATTTACTGGAAAGAGGCAATGTCTACTTCTCCCTAAAATCTTGTCTACGTTATATCCTAGATCACTGTAGCTACGGCAACACCACAAATTCAAAGCAAGTATATATGCTACCAAAAAAAAGTACTATGTTAAGACAGTATGTAAAAGAAGACAGCTTTATTGTTTGCAGTCTCTATCGGAAGCAGTAGAAGAAAGAGAAAAGGAGCATACTGCTAGCAGACTCCAGCTCTTCACTACCTGGTAGATCCAGCAGAGGAACCAGCAAATGTACTGCCTGATTTCCCTCATGGGTGACTAGATCTCTGGCCTTAAAAGTTTTTTGTCGCAACGTAGGTATTGGGCTGGTGTATATATAGGAGGGGTGCTCTATCGATGCATATTTTCTACTGAGGTAGTCAAGGAAATATGGTTGCACATTCCTCCAAAAGCACCATTAACATTGTGTTTTTCTGTAGACGCTTCCACAATGGTCTCAGTGGAATTTGTTGATTTTTGTGGTAAACAACTACTATGTATCAATCACAAGGAGGAACACCATATATTGATAAAAGTAAATTAGGTGTCTAATCCAAAATGTTAAACTACCTAAGTGCAGTTTAAATGCTGTTTTCATCTCGGTGCTTCAAAAAATACCTAGTTACAACTCTGGTAATTTGTTTCTACATCACTCACTGGGACTTTTTTGCAGAAGAATTAATACTTTTCAGCTGTATAAATACTTACATTTTGTTTGCACCACTGTTAGTAATAATAAAAAAAAAATCCTAGAGCAGAAAAAAAAAAAAAAAGATTAAAAAAGCTTAAAGATAATAAACTGCATGAATGCATTTCTGTATGATTTGGACATCTATGAATAAAGAAAATATTTCTTCCTGGTTTTAGAGTTACATTTTGACCTTTCTCTTTCTAAGGTCTAAACACTGAACTCCAACACTGTGGAGCAATTTAGGTTTGGACTTGGGTTTAATGACTTTTCTTTCTCAAATTCAGTAGAGTTGGCTGATCAGCCCATTGAACATGTTATCTGAAGCTTTGACTTAAACTCATCTCCGTCTTATAAACGTTCAGTAGCAACTTGTTCTTACTGAGTTGAATTATTTTTCCCCTTATCTTTGTCTCACTGAAGAGCTATTTTAAAGTTTTTATATTTTAAAATCCTGAATTATCACCCCAAAAATTATATATTTTTTTTAAATCTATTTTAAGAGCAATTCTGGCACAAAGACTTCAGTGATGAACATGCGAAGAGTTTCAAGGAAAGATTTTTCTTGCTATTCCACCTGAAAGTCTACCTGAAGAAACATTTATCTTTAAGAAAATATGTGTCAGGCTTTAATCACATCCTGACCTTAACATCTGTGATCAAAGTAGGTTGTAAAATGATGACTGAAAATTATATGGATGATTTTCAAAATCAGATATCTAGCCACTCAGGAGCTAGAGATAAAAGCACCAGCTTTTCCTACCTAGATGGTTCACTGGCTATCTGATGGCTTTCTATTTGGCTGCTTTCATGCATCCAGTTGGCATGGGTTTAAAAGGCATTAGAATTTCTTTTTCAGGCTATTAGAGATGGAAATACAGACAACCCACACACACACTCAAATCCTCATGAAATTGTTACCATACTTCTATGTATAAGCTTTCTCCATTTTAGCTAATGAAAATATTTAAGGCATTATGAGATTGATTGCAGAATAAGTGTAAACAGAAATATTTACATTTTCCATTTCTTGTTTCAGTTGTCATTATGTAACAAACAATGCCCAAGAATCCTTTTGTGAGGTTGTAAAAAAATAGAGGCAGTTGTGTTCCACACCTGCACAAGTTATAGTATTCATTTCTGTATCGAGTCCAGAAGAGTACCAGTGTGATGTTCAGGGACTGGAGCACCTATCTCTGAGGAGAGGCAGAGGGATGGGCTTGTCCAGCCTGAAGAACAGATTACTTTGGAGGCATGTGGTATTGGTTCTTACCCAGGAAAGCTGTGCAGTCTCCACACTTGAAAGTTTGCGAGACCCAATTTGCAACCTGGTCTGAATCCACCATACAATCTACTTTGAGCAGGAGGTTGGCCTAAAAGACCTTCAGAGCTCCCTTCTAGCCTGATTTATACTGCAATTCTGTGATTTCAGAATGTCATACGTTGCCACCAGTGGCTTTAGTGTTCTGAATATGAATTAGTGTTTTGATTTCTGTACATACGGTCAACATTTAGGATTTTTCTCTTAATCGAGGTTCAAGAGAAACAGGGAGAGGAAGAAAAATTATCTAGAAACAAATCTTTTAGTATGTTGAGATCTCAGATAGCAAGAAGGACATGAAAGATTGCACTGATATAAGTTGGGGGGGTGGATGTAGAAATTGTAACTTAAATCTTTAGGTTTCTACCAACTCGTTAGAACATTATGTATCTTCTTTGACTAAGTAATCCAGAAAATGAGACACACTGAAAATGATTGGCCAATAACTAGAACTAGGCTCCTTTTAGCAGCTTCTTGTCAATGTTATTTTACATTTATCTTAAAAGTCAGTTCTATTGCAAAACATCCAGAATGAAATCCTAACACCAGTGAAGTCAGTGTTAAAAATTTGAATGTATTTCTTGAAAACCAGAACTTCATCTTTGGATTACAGCTAGAACGTACCTTAAAATACTAGAGTCTCTAAATCCTAACTTGCCCAGAGTTCAGGATGGTAAATAACCCTGCACTTTTCATGTTTGATGTGTTGCACAGAACGTTTCCCACTTGAAAAATTTAAAATATACTTGATGTTATAGTGGTAAAGAACAGTATAACGTATGATATTAATGACATAAATTTAATTACTGCAGCAGGTATGCACACTGGGTATATGAGAATAACAATTAAACCTCTGAACAGATTTGAACTGTACTATGATTCATTTTTTAATCTTACCTATAAGATACTCCGATTCCAATAGTGGTTTCTTTCTTCACAAAAGTTAGTAACTGTATTATAAAGGCACTGAGATTAGTGTTAGTTTACTTTAGACTTAATTTAAACAAATTTGTCATATACTCATCAGTGCAGTGAAAAGTGACATATCTTATTTTATATATTTTATTGTATGCCTCTTACACTTTTCTCCCAGAAATGCATTCAGCGGCCATCAGAATAACAAAGAATAGTGAAATAAAACTGTGAGCAAGTTAAAAAATGAGGCTGTAGCATAGTTAGGAGCTAAAATTAGAGACAGCAATTGAGGCTAAAGAATTAACTCATTCTTTGAAATCTAGTTATCACGGGTTCTCTCAAATAGTAAATCTTGAATAAGTGTTATGAAAGCTTATCTTTTTACCTGTTATGCTTTGCCCCTTGTCCTCCTGCTGGGCACCACTGAAAAGAGGCTGGCCCCATCCTCTTGACACTTGTCTTTTAGGTATTTATAAGCATTCATGAGATCCCCTCTCAGGCTTCTCCAGGTTAAACAGACCCAGGTCTCTCAGCCTTTCCTCATAAGGGAGATGCTCCGTTCCCTTGATAGTCTTTGTAGCCCTCCGCTGGACTCTTTCCAGTAGTTCCCTATCCTTCTTGAACTGGGGAGCCCAGAACTGGATGCTGTACTCCATCCCTCTGCCTCATGCTCAGTATAAAAGTTGAGGGATCAAAGGGTCAGCTCTTCTTCAATGACCAACATCTGAGGAGGACTCTGTTCATCTGCCTTTGATCCCGACCCAGAATCTAGATCCGGAATCCAATTCCCATCTGGCACTGAGTCCAGCCTGGGACTTCCCCAGTGCCAGCTGGTGACATGATCCTCATCCTGGGAGCTTGATACGGTTTTGTATATATTTACTTTTTTTAAATTTTATTATGAATATTTCATTAAAGGAGTTTAGTTCCTTCTAAACTCCTAAGTCTCTTTTTCCCTCCTCTGCCTCTCTCTTTGAAGAGGGATGGGGGGACCATCTGTCGGTCCCATCTGGGTTGCCTCACATCCCCAGTAGCCAATTCAGCCTAAACCACAACACCAGGACAGAGTAGAGGGGGAGGATGACCTCCCTCGACCTGCTGGCCACACTCTTTTTAATGCACCCCAGGATACCATTGGCCTTCTTGCCCACAAGGGCACATTGCTGGCTTATGGTCAACTTGTTGTCCACTAGCACTTCCCTCTCTGCAGAGCTGCTTTCCAACAGGTCAGCCCCTAACCTGTACTGGTGTATGGAGATATTCATACTTAGGTGCAGGACTTTACACTTGCCCTTGTTGAACTTTGTTAGGTTCCTCTCAGCCCAACTCTCCAGCCTGTCCAGGTCTCTCAGAATGGCAGCACAGCCTTCTGGTGTGTCATCCACTGCTCCCAGTTTTGCATCATCAGCAAACTCGCTGAGGGTATGCTCTACCCTCATCCAGGTAGTTGAACAAGACTAGGCCCAGTACTGACCATCGGGGGGTTACAGTAAATCCACTGGGGATTTCATCGTGTACCTTTGAGAGTTCCATGTCACCCACAATGCTAATGAAGCCAGAGATTCACTACAGAAGTCTTGCCAGTTGTAAAACCTAAAAAAAAGTCAAAGTCCATTTTCATTACAGTATAGTTGCCCTCACGCTTCATGCACTGAAGGTCCCAAAAACGTTGTCAGAATAGTATTTCCCTGCTATTTCTTCTCTGTTACACAACAAATATGAAGAAAAACATGACCTGTCCGAAATGAACGTGACAGCTATTATTTCCCAAAGCAAAATCAAGAGATACATTTGAGAAAGTCAGGTGTGCAGCTTTAGATCACACAACTGGCAGTAACACATCTGGAAACCAAAATGGAAATTGAGCTCAGCAACATTATGGCATCATGTACAATGAACTGTTATTGAAATGTTTATAAAATATGTTCAGAACCAATAGGCCTTTTTGAAAGAGCTGAAAATCATGCCTCCTATTTCAACTACACAATTTATTAATTTGTTTGTTTATTTACTTAAGACCCTGGGTAAAAAAATAAAAAAAAAAAAATTGTATGGAAACAGAGCCATTGACACAGCTGTTTTCTCAGGCATTTCAATGAAACTCTTTCTCCAAAGAAAGATATGTACATAGAGATGCATGATACATTCACCTGTAAACTATGCAGATTTTTTTCTGTGCTAAATAGGAGGACATAGAGCTACTGACCCACCTCACTCGGTCCTGACCGTGGTTTTCTCTCGAAATTTCTTTCGTAGGGACGTTGTATCCAATTTTCTGGGACATAATAGATCATGTTAACAGGACCAAATGACAGTACAAAGATTCTTCATAGTCTTTCAAATGTTTTGACCGTCTGGATTTTCAGGGATATTAATAACGTGTCTTTTATTACAGAACACAGAATTAGTATTAGAAACTTGCATTAACACTGCAGATAGATTAAAGGTAAATATATTTTTAAAAGCTGAAAATTACCTGTTTGCAATGGAAATAAATCACCCAGGGATTTCATTGTTGTCATTCTAATTTTTATAGCCATTTAGTCTTTAAGACATAACACATCCAATTATGCTGCCGTTGGTTTCTATGTTGCCTCATGCAGTTGGCTAGCACTTGTGAAGCATGCTGTTATGTTCATATCTCCACGGGCTACTTTTTCTCTGGAATATGAGATACACTGGCATGCAAGTTTGGAAATCCTTATACCATATTCTAAGGGATATTACACTTACTTATATTCTGTACAATAAAATCAGAATAAATAATATTATCAATGCTCATAAAATTTCTTTAGCTAAGTAAAATTTAAAAATGTTTTTACTCATTTATTGAAATATATTTATATTTGCAAATCATGTTTAACTACATGTTTTTGGCGATATATAAATGTTTTGGCAACCTATCTTCAAAAAACAAGGTGGAGAAAAGTTTGATAGGAACATTCAGAATCGCTGTATCATTGTTTCAGTTTCCAGCATACCCTGAAGCAGATGTACCATGCATTAGTATTTTCAGTTGTAGACAGAGAGTAACAGACATCATCTCTTGCAAATCAGCATCATTGTTTTCATTATTTTGAGTTCATGACAATTTACACACGCGTTACTGAGACCACAACCCGCCCACACTTTTAGATGTTCAGATGAAAAGGTGTTTTTCCTCCATTTTAGGATAGTTTAAAATATACAGATCAATCTCATCCAAAGATTGCAATATTTAGTAAAAAATGTATAGAACTTCTCTTGAAGAGAAAAAAACAGCAAACAGCCAAATGCAGCACGCCCAGCAGATGAGGCTGCGTGGCCAGGCTCTTGCCAGGGGCAAACTCCCTGGCAGGCTTTGGAGCCTCAAATTCAAAAGTCTTCCAGACAGAAAATTATCCTTTAGACAGCTGTTGCGAGTTATTCCAGTTACCTCTAGATAACCCAAAGCCTGGCGATACCCTCACACTCTGCAACGCTCTTTATTTATCCCCAGTGCTGACTGCTGGGTTACACCCTGAGTAGAGCTGAACATGCACTCGTTGTCCCTCAAAGTTTCCTCTTCAGCTGGCTGTGGGCTTCACTTGCCCTCTTTGAACTTTCTGAGGTCTTAATTTGTTCTGTTCAACCACAACCTGTTTTGCCATCTGAATTCTCCCTGTGCAAAAAACCACAGTTTTATCATGGCGTTAACATCAGTTTGATCACATTCCTTGTGTGTCTCTCACTATTTTGTCTGCCCTGAATACTTAGATTTTAAGTTTTTCCAGAATCTGATTATATATTTATATGGTATGTGGAACAATGAGGCCAGCACTGACTAACAGCTCCAAGAACTGTGTAATGAAAACAAATTAAGGATAAAAGTTATAAACATAATCTAAAGAGTATATTTTCACATAAGTTAAATTGCTAAAAGGAGGTAATGGTAAAGGCTGTATAGTCCAAACAGTATCACCACATTGGCTAACTCAATTCATATAAAAGTAGTTAAACTGTTATTTTAATTCTAGCTCTCCTGCCAGTGCTACTTGGAGGTCCATAGCAGACTAATTTTCCCTGTTGCCTTGTCTGAAAGGTAGATCTGTCTTCCATCTTCAGATTTCACTGAATTTTTAAAAGTGTTAGTGTAATGCCTCAGTTAATTTGTGGCTTTAGTGAATATTAAGGACGCTGCTGAAAATCTGAGAAGTTTTTGTCAAAGGAGTTTCAAACGGGCTTTAGCCACCTTCTAAAAATTGAAGAGTTTATCTTAAATAAAAGTTCAAGTTGAATGTTAGTGAATATTTATCCATCTGATTTGACTAGCAGGTATTGAACTTTTTTCCCTTGGCATTTGTATTTTGAATCTAAGCTACAAACCAAATCCCAAAGTTGAAACATCAGTGCTCTGTGTTCAGCTGTGTATTTACACATGCACATCTTCCTGCAGGACTCAGACTTACATATGTATAGAAGAGCTATGTGCAGATTTACACTTGCATTTTAAAAGTTTTGCTTTACTTGAGTGATCTATGTTTTGATGATACATTACAATGTTGTTATTACAAAACAGCAATGCATAGCGTATCTTCATTAGAGTTAAGAGAATTCATCATGTTCAGTAACAGCAAGTGAATATATCAACCCTTTTTTAGTAAGTAAGAAATCATTATTAACACCTTTCGCAATATTCATCATGATGGAGCTTTTAGATATTAATATAAAGTGGTGCGTTATATATATCACTTTACTGAATGATATCATAATTACATTATGCTTCATTAGATTTATATAAGGTAGGTATAAATATTTTAAATAAAATATATGTGTGTGAGCGTATGAATGTGTATATATACATAGATATACATATACACTTACCCAGCTTCTCTCAAGGCCAATGAAGGCCGATCAAGGCCAATTCAATCTCAAAGACTGGCTACCGTTTATACATCTTCTGTACTTTTCTTTCTTTAAAAAGATAATTAAAAGATATTCTGCCCCATATAAAATATTCTCATGCTGTTTTCACAGATCATCAGACATCAAGCAAGTCCTGATCTTCCCCATCTAAATGAATCATTAGCACTTTAAATACTTCTTGCTCAAAGTACCATACAGTCTATACCCTTCATGGTATATGCTCCAAGGCTGTTTGTAGAACGCATTTTAGAAAGTTACATTGACATTAACCATTTTACTCATGTACAGGAAAATATTTTTGATTGAGAATTCTACAAAACATCCACTCTACACTTTTTAGCTAGTTAACACTTTAGATACTGCCTACAAATAGAGATGTCTTCAAAGGACATGTTCTTATTTATAAAATAATCGACTCTCATGAGTCCTTTTACAACAAATGGATGCTCACACTACTACTTTTATCAGTACCAGCAATCAAACAAACTACCCGTGAAAATATTATTTAAAGTTAAAGCAATATCTCTGCATGAAGTTTTCCCAATAATTGCTTTAGAAAAGAAACAAAAAAAAAATAAAGAGCTCCGAAATTCTTGCTGCAAACAACACATGGTTATACCTTGGGCTGGCACTATTTCCTCACTAATGATTAAGTAAATTCAGTAAAAGTCCTGCAGGAATCTGTGGTTGCCTGAAGAAGAATAATTTCAGTTTTATCTAGCTATTTAGATACATCCTGGTCCCCTTTGGTATATAGTGGACAACAGATCGGGTTCCTTCTACTTTTTTAGCTATTCACTGATATTGTCTGGACAGCAGAATACTAGAATTTTTTTTGTCGCCTCGCTGTTTGTTTTTTGTTTGTTTGTTTGTTTGTTTGTTTTTAACTTAGGCTGGTTAAATCTGACAATAACAGCTGGAAAAAGTCCTAAAATTTCCCTTGTAAAAGGAATCCAGCAAGCACTTCTCCCCCTTGGCTTGACACTGCTGCGTGTCCTCCTTTCTCCTTGCACAATCACAAGTACAATGACACTACAACAAGACCTATCTGCACTATTTCCAGGAAAAGGATGGTGCAACTTTTCTTGTACACCACACCAGAGAAAACAGCAAGAAAACATCAGTTTTCTGGACCCAATGGCAAGGGCCTTTCACCTTTCTCCAAGTGTAGGGGCATGGAAAGGCTGCTGCTATCAGAGGTGCAGAGATGGTAATGCTGTAGAGTCATTTCTCTGCCACAGGCAGAAATAGATTTGGGCAGCTCTCTTCTCTTTATTTACCCCAGTACTTCACAGGTATGTTTTGGAGGAGTAGGACCTACTATAGTTTTTGCCCCTTTCAATATACAAACTTATCTGCTGAAGTACTGTTCGTGATTCCCAGAAATAACATGTTTAGAAGTACAATTTCCATTGGAACAGCTTCACTGCCTGCTGGCTATCCTTAGCTGTGCAGTCTAACATTACCCGTGGGTTTAGAAAATTTCACTACATCAGTTGCAGTCCTAATGCATTTTCAAGCTTCTCTTCGTGACTGCATGGGCTGGATCCTGACATAATTACATGATTCCCAAAGGAAAGGTTACAGAAATAAGTCTATAGTGTGTACACAGTCTAGTCCTAACTACTATAGGAACTCACCATAGATTGTTATGACAAGATAACTGGTTTATAAACTTTCTTCCATAAATATGGTATCATTTCTGTCTTTCAAAATATGCTGCATAGACTGCTGAGTAAGAGGGAACCAGTGTTTGATAAGGAGCTCTCTATTTTCTAGTACACACATCATTCCTCTGTGGACAAAGAGCCACAATTACCACGTTGCTGGAAACGGTTCTGGCTGGAGTGGGAAAGAAATTTCCAACTACAAAATGAATGTAAAAATCATGAGCTGTATGAAATTTAGCATACCAGAAAATCATCAAAAGCAACAAGACAGTACTACCCATGGACCATTTGGAGAGAAGGCAGATCCCATACAGCCATGACACCAGTTGTGGAAAAGTCCAAGTGTTATTATTCCATAGGTGTGTGTATCTTATTTAAATAGTTCTAATCCCTTCTAGAGGAGAATTTGTCATGTTTGTTTCCTCTGGCCAATTGATAAAAGAGTACAAAAGATAATTGCAATTATCAGCCCCATAGTCTTCACAAAGGTGAAGTTATGGCCTCAAGGCTTGCTTTTAACCACAATCGAGCTGCAGGCAGAAGCACAGTGGAATATGTCAACAGGGCAATGCTTTCAGGAGTCAGAAACTACAGTTCCATTTCCAGAAAGTATTGTCATTTAAGAAGCATTTGAAGCTTTCCGGTTTCTAGTGACAAGCTGCACTGTTAGTAAGGGCAGTTCTGTAATATCTTTATTGTGTGCAACTGCAACTGTCCTCTTCGCAAGGTTCAGTTTATTTAGTTGAAGGTAATGTTGGGTCCAAAGTCTTAAATTATAGAAAGAGCAGCTTCAGCTGCAGAGATGTTTGCTTAGTTCCCACTGGCTCAGGATAAGCTTCCTTTGCCTCACCAAGCAGAGCTGTTGTCTTTGGATCACAAAACCCTCAGTTCAGCTCCCAGCTACGACAGCATACAAAACACATTCACACAAAGTCCAAACACCATATGGGGGAACTCTGCTAATTGGAGGAATCTGCTTGGCTTCCAAAGGGTAGACACAATAAAAGTCAGAGGAAGGAGTCTGAACTCTGTACCAGAGAGGAGTTTACTTTGCTTTTAAAGGAAGCAGCTGAACTTAGGATGGAACTACACTTTTATCTTAAAAATCTTGGAACATTTTTAAGATCATCCTTGGAGTGAGGAATTATAAAGCTGTCTCAAATTTTAAATTGTTTCAGTAAATATGTCATAAATCAAAGGCCTAATAGCTGCATCTTGGGGACCACCAAGATGAAGAATTGTTTTTTGCATAGCCTGCAAAGACATTTTCTGTAACCAGTTTAAAAGGTTTCCTTGCCCTCTTCCTCCAATTAAAATCATTAGGATCCAGACAAAACCCAGCAATTAATCTAAGATTTGCAGATTTAAATAGTTAGCATTCTTTCAAATGAAGACTTCTGACTAACTTTTTCCATTTTTTTCCTGGCTCTTGCTCTCTCATTTTTGTAAAAGGCAAGCACCAGGACATTACAGCCAAGATTCACCTGCTAGAAAGGCAACATGGCACACAAAGGGGGACTTTGCAGGAAGGAGAGCCTTTCAGTGCATTCATCTTAAAGAGGAATCTTGAGAAGGTTTTGTTGTTTTTGTTGTTTTTATGTAGGTTGGGGCTGAGAGAAGTATTACTCAGTCAAGAAACAAAGCAGGAAGAACAGCACTGTTCCATTTCTTGCCCTTTACCACTTGGGTCTTACAACATTTGTTAATTATGTCCCCCACTAGCTTTTGCAATAAGGTGGTACGCTATGTACAAACACAGCTTCCAGTAACTTTATAATCTCTACCATTGATTTCAATGATGTACAGCACCAGCATCACTTACAAATGTGCATAATCCACCCTGCTTGTTGTGGGGAAACACTCAAGACAGGAAAATGGAAGTGGAGGAGGAGATGGAGACAAGGGATTAGGAAAAGCAAAAGAAAATAACATGTAGCCATGAGCCTAGGGGAACTCCAGGATGTGTTTTCAAACTAGCAAATCAACGATTAATATTTAAAGAAGAAATAAAAGCCAGGTCAGCAGAAAATGTGCTCTGGAAGTAACTATAAAGAAAATTTTATTGATGCTTTCATTCTGTCGACCCATTTTTATGGACTTTTATTGCAGGATACCTTTAGTTACCCACACAGGAGCATCATTTCAAAAACCTTAAAAAAATAAACTAAAATAAAATTTCAAAAGCCAATGAATATTTTATCAGTATTCATTAAGATCTAAACAATAATGATGAGACCCATCCAAATCCATGAAACTTGGAACTGCTCCTGTGAGCCAGAAAAATGCCACAGGGGTTCTGTCAGAGTAACAGAGCCATTTATTATTATTGCAAGCGCGTTCAGGCCGAGCAAAAGTTACCGCTGTCATAAACAGAAGTGTGTTGTATTCATCTCATTCCTTTCTATTTAGAAGGGCAAGAGAGGAAAAAATACACAGGCTTTCACCTACTTTCCCCGCGCCCAAACTGTCGTATTATGAGAAGCTGCACCTGATTCATCATGTCACACTCTGCGATGTGGCTGCATGGTTAATGCAATACAGTATGAGCCAGCCAAGGGAAAGTTATAAACCACCTGAGACCACTAGAAGTTAATGAGGTTTAGGGAAAATCAACCACTAAAGAAACCATCATTGTCAGAAAAAAAAGGAAATCCAATGTGCTTTTAAAAACATATAAGTGTTGCCAATGTTCAAGAGAAATGGAAATGGCGATAAACTAATTTCTCCATCATGTGGTGAATACCCAGTTCAAAACCATTGTGTGATTCATGTAACTAAAACCAAAATCTTTGAATACGCTTAGACCACAGTTTATTAATTATTAAATTACAAAAACCTAGGTTTAACACCAACATGAAGTAGCAAATGATAAATAGTGGCAACTGCTAATAAAAAAGGTGAAGGTGGTGGTCCTTCCCCACAACTCTGTTTTCTTCAGATTCGCTCAAAATCCCAGGAGTCTCCTGGGACTCTGTGTAACCTCTGGAGAACTTGATCACACAAGTGTACACTGGATATCACCTACTAAAGTGACCTTTCCTCTGGAGCCTGGCACTTCTACAAGATGATACCTGCTCTTTTCAACCCAACCAATCTCTTGTTGACTACCTGACCTATATAAAGCACCTAACTTGTATGCACTTCTTTGCACATCCATGCTACAACACTGGTCCTCAGGATTTATGCATACCTGCTCTTCAGTATGGATTTCTTACACCTGTCCTAGAGGTGGACTGGCTCCAAATCTTACCTGCAGTAGGCTGGCCCTGCTAACAACCAAACCCCCACCCAGCTTCTTACTCAACATTTTGATCTTAGTGGGCCAGCATGGATCCTAGCAATAACAGGAGTGAGAAAGTTCATGGATCAGGGTAAAGGCAGAAAGATTGTTTACTGATGACCACCTCAGGAAAAAAAAAAAAAAAAGGCTTGGCTTGGGGAACTTAATTTATTGCCAATAAATATATATTTAATTACTGATTGTTAAGTATTGTGAAGCAAAAACAAACAAACAAAAAGAAACAAAGATTAAAACACCTTGAGAAAAAATCTCTTCTCCCCACTTCCCAAGGTTCAACTTTACTCCTTCATTCCAAATGTCTCTGCTCTCCTCTGATGCTCCTTGCTATGATGCAGGTTACACTCAGTCCCTCAGCGAGGCAGCAAACATTGGGAGTAGGGAGCTGTCATGGTCAGTCTTTCTGTGACTTCCTCACACCTTTCCTCGGCTCCAGTGATGTTCCTCAATGGGCTGCAGGGATTTTTTCTCTGTCATGGCATCTTGTCTTCCTCCTCTGACCTAGCTGTTTCTTCAACTCTTTCTCACTCCTTTGACTCCTCTACCTGTCTGGTATCTTTTGCCCTTTTTTAAATAAGTTTCCCCTGAGGTGCCATGAGCTTCACTGATGGGTTTGACTGTGTCCTGCAGTGGGTCCACTGTAAAGCCAGCCACGTCCAGGAAAAGGCAGCCCCTGATGTCTTTCCATGGACACTGCCCCTGCAGCCACCCCACCCTGCCCAAAACCTGGACAGTTACACCAAATAAAATAGTAATAAAAATCTAACATTCTCCAATCATCTTCATACTATGGAAAGTGGGTCCTGGGTCAACGTCTCCTGTTAATGAGTGGGTACAAGAAGGGCTGGGACATTCTGATACAACAGAGTTACACATGAACAACCAGGGAAGCTGATTCATGAAAAAATAGAGGTGATAACCAAAGTGGCAGACACTTTGCCAATGAAGTCTTGAGAACCAAGATACTGCAATGCTAATTATTATTACTATCATCATCATCATCATCATCATTATTATTATCATTATCATTATCGTAATAATTATTATTAATATAACCCTGCTGGTAGATTTCTTGCTACCTAGAAGGCTTACAAACCCTCAGACAGGTTTGCAAGGCACAGGAGGCACCCATGTGTAACTGAGGGATGTCTACATAATAGTGTTACAGAAAGGCACCACCTCATTCTACCTCTGCTCAGACTTAGTCAGGCTTTAGCGTTTTTATACCAGAATCTAACCAGCACAGCGTAGTCCAACTACTACCAGTCTGTGCACATATTACCTGGGCTTATTAGCTCTAGCCTGGTGCTGTTCTAAAGCAGCTTTTAGATTAGAAGTGTGATTGTATGGCAAAAGATTTATAACAAAATAAACAACCCCGACTCAGCCTTTCTTCATAGAGGAGTGTTCTTTCTCTTTTGCACTGACAGTCTTTTTGAGTGGTTTGTTGTTTTTTTTTTTTTTCAATAATCTATTTGAAACTACCTCTTAATAGTTCTGTAACTTGTGTATATCACTGAAGTAAAGAAATTAAATTGAAGGTTGAAAACGGTCATTCAAATTAATATATATTGAGAGAACTACCCATACAATTTTTGCAGATGATGTGGCTCATGCAGGTCATGTTTGGGAGGGGGGGGGAGGGGGGTGTGCCCCTTTTTTTTCCTCCTCTCTTTTTTTTATTTTATTTTCCCTTTTTTTTTCCTCATGGGAGTGTTCAGCAAAAGGAGGAAAAGGTTATAATTTAAAGTCCATTGTCATTTTAATCAACTACCATAAAAGTCACTGAGTCAGTTGTGGTAATGACCTGCGTTGTCAGTGGGCTTTAATTGAGATCTGATGTATTTAGTGACACTGTATTCTGTCAGGTGAAGCTCAATCTTTGAAATGTCATTATTCTGAGAACTGCTTAAGCATGTCTTGAATTGAATTACTTGTAGTTTGTATTTTAGTTTTCTAATTATTACCTAGCAGGGTTCAAACAGCTTATACTTACATCAAAGTTCAATCAACTTGTTTATCTATTAGCTGCTGTTGCTTATAAATGTTTCTCGTGGTTTCAGTTAGGATAGAGTTAACTTTTTCAATAACAGCCGGTGTAGTGCTACGTTTTGGATTTGGGGTGAGAAATAGTGTTGATAGCACACTGGTCTTTTCAGTTGTTGCTAGGCAGTCAAGGCCTTTTCTGCTCCTCATACTGCCCCACCAGCAAACAGGCTGGGGGCGGAGTGGGGGGTGACACGAGAAGCTGGGAAGAGACCCAGCCAGGACACCTGACCCTAACTGACCAAAGGGATATTCATTACCATGTGATGTCATGCTCAGTATATAAAGCTGGGGGAAGAAGAAGAAAGGAGGGGATGTTTGGAGTGATGGCATTTGTCTTCCCAAGTAACCGTCACACATGAAGGAGCTCTAGGGATGGCTGAACACCTGCCCGCCCATGGGAAGCAGTGAATTAATTCCTTGGTTTGCTTTGCTTGTGTGCGTGGCTTTTGATTTACCTAATAAACTGTCTTTATTTCAGTGCACAAGTTCTCTCACTTTTACTCTTCCAATTCTTTTCCCCATCTCAACAGTGAGAAGTGAGCAAGCAGCTGCGTGGTTCTAGTTGTCGGTTTGCATTAAACCACGATAACAGTCAGTCTCAATCCAATAACAATAATATTCAGTACTGACAATCCTACTCCATTTTTCCCCACAAAGTGAAATTATTTAATTTCCCTAACTTATAAATTTGCTTTTCTGTTTCTTTAGTTTCCTGATTTGCAATCATTAAGTCCATTAACTAATTTCTAACAGATACATCACATTTTCTGTAACTTCTGGCCTTACAGCGAGATCTGGATAGCCTAGAGAGCTGGACAATCAACAACTGTATGAAGTTTAACAAGAGCAAGTGCAGGATTCTCTGCCTGCGAAGGGGTAATCCTGGTTACACATATGAATTGGGGGACATGAGGCTGGAGTGCAGCCCCACAGAGAGAGATCTGGGGGGTTGGGTTGGTGGCAAGTTGAGCGTGAGCCAACAGTGTGCCCTAGCAGCCAAAAGGGCCAACCATGTCCTGGGGCGCATCTGGCACAGCATAGCTAGCCGGTCAAAGGAGGTGATTGTCCCACTCTACACTGCAGTAGTATGGCTCCACCCCGAGAACTGTGTGCAGTTTCGGGAGCTGCAATATGAGAAGGACATCAAAGTATCTGAGTGTGTCCAGAGGACAGTGACCAAGATGGTGAAAGATCTCAAGGTAAAGACTTATGAGGAGCAGCTGAGGTCACTTAGTTTGTTCAGCTTAGAGAAGAGAAGGCTGAGGGGTGACCTCATCATAGTTGACAGATTCCTCAAGGGGAGCAGCAGAGTGGGAGGTGCTGATCTCCTCTTTCTGATGACCACCAATAGGACAAGACTAAATGGAATGAAACTGCATCAGGGGAAGTTCAGATTGGACATTAGGAAAAGGTTCTTCACTGAGAGGGTAGTCAGTCACTGTAACAGGTTCCCCATGGAAGCGGTCGCAATATCAAGCCTGTCAGAATTCAAGGAATGTTTGGACAATGGTCTTAGTCATATGGTTTAGTTTTAGGTAGTCTTGTATGGAGCAGGGAGTTGGACTTGGTGATTCTTACGGGTCCCTTCCAACTTGAGATATTCTGTGATTTTATGCTTCATACATATGCTGTGCTGCCCTGAGGTTTTCTTCCCTGGGCAGTTAAGCAGATTACTACCACGTCTTGTGTCTACATTACAGCATCTTATTACGTTCTTCCAGTTGCAACAACTTATTATTAAATACTTGTTTTATAAAACAAGTAAGATCTTGACAGCTTTCAGAATCCTGAACCATTGTTCTAACCCATATCCTGCTTTCCTACCTCCCAGTTCAGCTATGGTTTAGATTAAATATCTATATCAATATCACTGAAAACTTTTACCAACTGAAGAACAAAGTGCTAGTTTGGTCCAACTCTGCACTCTCAACTTTGTGCTAAAACTTTTGCAACAATTCAACAGTTAAGCAGGAAAACAGAGGCCATAACCTGGTGCTTGTCTATAACTAGTTTCTAAGTGGCTATCCCTCTTTCCTTGTCTGTTCTTATGTATCTGTAGCATGTATGCCTTGATGCAATTTTTGGAATAGCAAGTCATTAATATATCTTAGTATTGCATTACAAGAGATTAGTCGTAGAACTTGGTGTTATATTACCTTCTTGTGAAAGCTGTAAAAAAACTAAACAGTCCACATCTTATTGATTAAAAATGGCTCAATAATACAAAACAAATAAAGGTTTATGCCATTGTAAGTTTATACATTTATACAACTGTCATTCTCTGTTTCAATATATATTGCCTGCCTCTCCTACTGACAAGTATTATACAATATTATGATTTTCTTCTTTTCCTATACTTTTGCTACATATTCTACATTCCTTGATACTGGGGAAACAAATTTTATTTCTTCTATTTCTATTAATTTATATGCACACACACAAATCCACATATTCTTGTGGGACAAGAATGAGAATCAATAGTTTGCAGTCTAATTCCTGTATATGAATTATCAAGCAAGTCTAGATAACAGACACAGATAACATTTCCCGACTGCTACTAACCAACACACTCCAAACAACAAATTGCTGTGACTTACTTGAGGCCCAAATGGTGAGTTTTTGAGCACAACGTCTTCCACAGGGACTCACCACCTTGATAGTAGAGTGTCTGTTAACATGGAGAAAGTGCAACTCTGGAACATGAGTCTCTCATTAGCACACATATAATGTAAAAAGTATAATCATATTTACTCCTGTTGAGCTGAGCTTATATTCTGATCAAGAGGTCATTTGGCCAGGACATCTGTCTCAGTTGCAGCTTCATAGTTGCCTTAGGCTATCATAAGCAAGGAACATTTCAGAAGGGAACAGGTCTTACCCCCTCCATGCCCTCAGCTTGACTTTCTCACTTTTCCATACAGTACAATTCACACTCATGAACTACATAACACGTGACCTGCATGTTCACAAAGGCATACAAGGTAGATCAAGGATCTGCTGTGCTTTGCATGCGCATGTGTATGTGCAAGTTAGTCTTCAGTTAGAGTCCCGTGAATGTGCAAGGGAAAATGCAAAAACATACTGTCCTGGTTTCAACTGGGATAAAGTTAATTTTCTTTCTAGCAATTACTGTGAAAGAAATGTCAATAATGCATATTAGTCTAGTTGTTGCTAGGCAATGTTTACACTATTGAAGGACTTTTTTCAGCTTCCCATAGAGGCTGAGAAGAAGCATAGACAAAACAATTGAATGTCCAATGGAATATTCTATACCATAGAGTCATGCTCAGTATGCAAATAGGGAGGGAGGAAATCACTGCTAGGGAAGCTGTCAATTTCACCAATTCACCTCATTTTCACAATAAGGTGGTGAGAGTGACTTGTGTCATCATTATTATTGTTATTATTATCATTTTCCTTTTCTGCTGTTGTTCTATTAAACTGTCTTTATCTCAACCCATAAGGGTTTTTTTTTCCCCCTTTCCTTTCCCCTCCTTTTCTCTCTCTTCTTTTTACCCTGCTGGGGAGGGTTGGGGGGAGAACTGCGTGAGTGGCTGCATGGTCCTAGCTGCTGACTGGGCACAACACATACACATAGAGCTGAAATGACCCAATCTTTTTTAATGGCAGCTCTTTTTCTCACAATCATGAAACTGAAGTCCTAAGTTCTCACACAACTTTAAATCACTTTAATTCTAACTCATATCTTTATTTTCTCTTTTCTCTTGTTGCTTGTTTTGCTTGTAATTTAAACCATTTCATCAATGCAGTGTAAAGCATGATCTCACAAACTCATCTACAGGCACAACTGGTGCGGCAAAAAACTGAAGGCAGTGTAAGGATCTCTTTAACTAATTTTATCATTATAGGAGACTAATGTAGATCAGCACTCTAAATCACCTAATTTCCATATTAGTTTTGAAAAATAGGTATTAGGAGTGAAAATCTTTGTTAGATATTTTAGACAATGACTCTATGCTAAATGACAGGAACTGAGAGTCTGATCCACTGAGTAACTGCATTGTTTGTTTTATGTGCGTACACATAAATCTTATTACCAGGCAAACAATAGATTCTCTGACAGTTGACTCCACATTAAATGATTAGTAACTCTTGAGTGGTCTCTCCAAATGATGTAAGGATGTTGCCTATTTTTGTTTGTTTCTTTTTTATGCTGCTTACTCTTGCAAAATGTCAAAGGCAAATTCAGCAATCCAGCTCTAAAAGTAGCAGGTGGAAATGAGTAATATTACTGCTTCCCTGAAATAATAAGGCAACCCTTGGCTTCTGGCAGATTTGCTCACCAGCTGTGGTCTAAAACCCCCTCCCAATGTAAGGCACCACAGTTTTAAGTCTGACCTAGCAAACCATCTTTGATTTATTTTCAGAAATATTTATAGGTTTTTGTTGTGAAGCTTCTAGGCTGCTTCTGTACTACATTGCTTAAAAATAAGAGACATTTCTTAAAGTATGCTTTTTTTTTTTTTTTGCAGATGCACTTTTGAATTTGTGCACTACTAATCCTGACCTTAAGTTAGAGTGTAAATTGGCAGAATATAAATTGGAAATGTGACCATCTATCCCTTCTTTTGATAACATTGAGCATAAGCTGAAAGAGAAGATTGCTATCACTTTTTTGTTGGTAAATCTGATGGCTAGAATTCCACAGTAAACATTTATTTTCAGTCTTTCACATACTCTACTGTTTACAAAGTTAGTAACGGTTCTCTGCCTTAAATTTGACTTGGCTGTTCATGTTAACTTATTCCACTGTTCATTTTAACTTCTGTCACTGAGTAAGCTGAGACCAAGTTATTGAATGCTCAACAGATGTACAGGAACAGTAGCATGTGCTTTAACACCATATAGTTAGCCTAAAAATAATTTGTAAGATGGCAACCTCCTTTTCTGCTTAAGCCTAGCTGAGCTCTTGCATAGAGATGAATAAGGGGTCAAAGTCTAATTCATCATTTAATGCTGTAGTCTTCTCTTAAAAGTTGTATATTTTCTAACTTCTGAACTTCTAAGGAAGTATTACTCAGCGTATTTTACATGTACTTGAAACCCAAAACATATTTTTTCCCACCGTTCAAAAATGATATGACCATCAAACATAGAAGGAAAGAAAAGACTAGCTAGATTGAAGAACAACGAACCACATTATATAGCTCCAGCTAGTTCAGTATGCTCATTCAGCAACTCAGTCACTGGGGACACATTACCCTGATGCACTACTCTTGTAACAGTTCCTTTTTTAAAATAGAGACTGCTACAAAGCTGCTGTCTCAATTTTGAAACTTTGACTGGAATGTGTTTTGAGATGTTTTCCTATCACCACAGTCCCTATTGAGACAATCAACTGCATCAAGTGTTTTACCCCATTGCCAAGACCCTGAATGATCCAACCCCAAGTTCTTGAAAAGACATCTGAATTTTATGTTACATGAGTGGTAATACCTGCCTGTCCTGATGGTTTAGCTACAACAGCAACTCTATCCAAAAACCCCACCTTCGTCAGTTTGCCTTTTCTTTGTTTCACTAATAGATGTAGATATAAAGAAAATGTTTGTCATCTCTCTTTAGAATTTTTTTATGGTGATAGCAATTGGGTGCAGGAGTCAGCTTCAAGATGAAAAACAGGCATTTTGCTTTGTCTCTGGTAGGGGGCATCAAGAAGAATAGTTTGACTGGCATTCTATCTGCCTCCCATATTTTAAGATTACTGGTATTTTGCTTCAGGACATTTATGTTTAAAAAGCTCACCAGGGCAAAATCAGATAAGAACGTACACAAAGATTAACTCTGAAGTTCTCATTAAAACCAGATACTGTAATCGTGGAAATGAGAAAAATCTTTCTCTTCCTTGTACGTTTAGCTGTGCTTATCTACAAAATTACTATAAAGACATGTTATATCTGGAAAAAAAAATAATTTGAAAACAATTCTTCTGACAGATCTGGGTTGCAACACAAATAATGTGGGCATCATATCTGTCACAAGTCAACACTTCCTCACTGGAACTGATCAGTACATGGATTTTCAGCATTAATGTGAAACAAATTACTGAGCAGAATCATGGGGAAAAAAGCACACTCTTTACTATAGTAGATCCCTCATTGTCAGGAATAAGGTAAAATTCTGCCTTTAATTGTTCTGTAGGTCTCCTCTCCCTGAACTGTTGTTCCTACTGCTCAGTTTACTGTTTGTTCAGAAGTGAACACCTCCTAATTGTACTTTCTAATGCAAACTTACACATATTATTTCCAGTGACACTGTCACAACATCAAAATTATCTCTCTTTAAGAACATATATTTTTTCCTAAAGTTCTAGAAAATTCAGGGACAATAAGTGACTTTCCCAGAATAGTAGAGGATTTTAGTAGCAGGAAAAAAGCTGGATCCAAATTATTCTTCATTTTTGTAGTCACTACCCAATCCTCCCTCACTTATGTTTAGTGCATTCTTCAGCTGTATCAATGTTACATCGTATGCAATAAATAATTCAGTGTTTTAGTTTGTTTTGACCTATCAAATATTTCAAAGGGTTAATCAAGACTTCAGAGTCCCTTTGAAGGGTTACAAAGGATGAGAGGACTTAATGGTTTTCCCTCCTCTGCCTGAAGTAACAAGTGATGTTTTGCAATCATCTTCTTTTTTTTCTTTTTAAGGTAACAACCATTGTAAGCCTTCCCATAAAAAACTGCAGCTTGTTATTTTAAATTGCTATATGAACTGCACATAAGTCACATTAAAAGAGCTTCACAAAATTAGAAGAACATTTCCATAAATTTAGAAGAACTTTAACTCTAAGGGAACTTAGTCTAAACACAGAACTATCTAAGGACTGTCCAACATAGCTAGCTTTACTTCAGTCCCCTTCAGCTTCTCCAGAAATGGCTTATAACCCAGCTTATTACACAGACCCTTTACTCTGTGAGTTCTTTTGGACCTTTTTGCCTTCTCCTTTTTTTTTCCTCTCCTTGAGTGTAGCTAAGAGGCAAGCAGTTCCTGGGGAAACAAGACCAAGTGGGTGGCCTGCCTTCTCATTTTCATAAAACTTTTATGAAAGAGCAGAAATGCCTGAAAATCCAGGGATGCATGACGACAGAGAGGATGTTGAAGCAGAAAGTCAAGCACTGGAACAAGACTGTATATGATCCCACTGTCCCACCAAGCTTTACTGTGTCTTGGGAGATGATTTTCCCCAAACTTTTCCTTTTCTTTCAATTCAAAACTTTATATTGCTGTCTTTTTTTCACAGACAACATTTCTGATCTTTCATTATTCCCCACACTGACAGTTCCCTGTGCCCAAAATAAGCCCCATTAGCTCAATAAGCAATGCTGTGTAAAGCCTGGGTTTTTTGGTTTATTTCATCTCTGACTTCACAACACGTTGGTTCACAACAATTCCCAGTCCAGCTGAAGTTACGTACAGATGTCAC
Source organism: Vanellus vanellus (assembly GCF_965231255.1). Lineage (NCBI taxonomy): Eukaryota > Metazoa > Chordata > Aves > Charadriiformes > Charadriidae > Vanellus > Vanellus vanellus. The sequence goes on along the minus strand of NC_138908.1, from coordinate 45,321,015 downwards.
TAATCTCTTGTTTGCTCCTCTCTACTATTCAAATCAGAGTGCTATGTGTATTGCCGCCTGAACAGAAGCTTGATTTTATTGCATCCCCCACTAATAAATAATATGCAGGTATATGTTTTTTGTTTTCACTGTAAGTGTTGGAAGTCGAGCCAAAAGGAGTGGAAATATGCTTTGTGCAAATTTCACTGGAGGCTTAATATCCATGAACCAAATTTTTAACCTAATTATAATGAAAAATTATTGTTAGGATGATTGTTAAAGCTTAGGTTTGATTCTTATCAAACGTTAAGTGACTACTACTCCTTATGTAAAGGCTGAATATGGGCAAACACACTTTCTATACTTCCACTTAAGTACAACATTTAGCTTCCATAATTTGCAGATTCAAAGCAACTGTTTGAGTTTTTTTAAACTGTACCCTTTATTGCAGTCAGGGAACCCAGTGCTCAAATTTTGTTCATGACATGTTTTTGCCTCTTAGTCCTTTCTTTCATAATTTTTGTAAGATTTGAATTATTTTGCATACTTACAGGATCACTGATAATTCCTATATCTTGACACTTCTTTATGTTTCAGTCCTTTAATATTTCTATTCTTTAGACAAAAAAAATGATCAATATTAGCAATAAAAGCTCTTCAACTTGCTTAATTCCCCAAAACCCAACAATCACAGGGCTGGAATGCAGCCGTATAAGTGGTAGTTTAATTTGCGTATTTTTATGCCTATATTCTACGAATAGTTACATTTTCAATATGAGTATTGTTGGAAAAATATTCCAAAATTTTTCCCTTTCAACAAGACAGTTTGCTTGGAATTATCATTTTAAATATTTTCCATTTCTGAATGTTGCATTTTAGTTGCATGATGAAGTAATACAGCAAAAGAAATCTTTGGCTCCTTTATTAAAATCTTGCAAATTCAATTAGATAGTTAGTTTAGCCCTACTTACGACAGAAAAAAAAGTCTTCGTAGATTTATTTACCTAGATTTATTATAAACAATAAATTTGAACTCTGGCGAGCTGCCTTTATTCAGGATGACCTTGGGGAAAACAGTCAAGGTTTACCTTTCCACTTTTCCCTGAGACTTACTGGTAGGTTGTTGCAAGAGAAAATTAAGGTAAGAAATATCTGATGTGGCAGGAGATCAATAACGTTGAGTGTCCCCGAGTAGCCTAGTTGCTGGATGAACATGCTGGATGCACGTCGCTGATGTAAATGCAGTATGTCATCTCTTCAAAGGGGCACATTTGCGTTGTAAATTTATAACCAGGACTTTTGGATCTAGCTACAGCCAGCCTGCAGAGCTCCCTTAATTCCAGTCAGGAGCTGGAAAGGACGATCTTTCACAATACTCAGTCTTTCATAGGTCCAATGAGAAAGCAGAAAATGTTTTGAGTAAAAATTAACTTAAAAGCTAACTTTTCAAACAACAAAAATTTAGTATGCAGGAAATGATGCAAAACTGAAGGGTTGAGATTTGATGATGAAATACTTTAAAAGGAAAAGAAAAAACAGGGTTTCTATAATGAAGTGCAAGAGGGAAGATGAAAAAATTTAATGAGGAACAGGGTGAACACAAACATAGCTGTGGAAAGGAGTCATAAAACAGCATCAAAGAGGAGTGACAGCACATGGAATCAGGAGAGAGTTTAGGGTAAATAGTAGTTACCTAACTTTCAAAGCCCAAACCTATTGTCTTCAAAATATATATTTTTCTGCTTAAAAACACCAAACCAAACCAAACCAAAACAAAACCAAAAAACTTTATTCATTAACAAAAAAGCTTTTAGCTCAGCAAAATCAGTATCAGCACACACAACTGTGCTAATATGTGCTACTATTCACAGAGTGAACTGAGAGATAAATGCTTCCTCAGGTGCAGGACTTGTTCCCACAACAGAGAATTGGGTCCAAGGACTGAGATTGCACAGGAAAATTACACTGACACTTTGATTTCTAAAATATCTTAAAAAAAAAAAAAACAAAAAACAAAGGAAAACATCAATATTATGGTTTGCCGGGTGTTCTTAACAAAGCAATGGCCATCTGGGATTTTATTCACTTTAAATGGTGGTATGGTATCCGACTTTTTTGATATGGGCTGATGATCACTTTTTGCAGTACATCACTAACTTCAGTTCCAGGAGTTTAAGATTTAGAGCTAAAAAAGTGAGTAATACATGAGTCTCTTTAGGCTTTCTGCTATTCCCTATATGAAAAAAGGACAAGAGAACACCGGGGGGACCCAGGACAAATTTATGAACCATGGCAAAATTCAGAGTGTGGAGTCTTATTATATACGGAATACCAGAATTTTTACCTAAGGCCTTCTTTATTTCAGTTTCTCTAAAACTGATGTGTCATGCAAACTATCCACACATATGTGAATATCTAAGAAATAAACCTTGCCAACTTTCAGACTTATATTATGTCAAAAATTAATCCCACTGAATCCAACAATAAGGGCCATGTGAACTTATATGGTAGCAGACTGGCCCTTTTTCTACCCCTAATTTCCCTCACTCTGTTTTATTATATTAAAATATTATAAGGCTATTTTTTGGCAGGTGGTGAAGGTGACAAGCATTTGTCACACTTCAAATAGAGCTTGCCTTACATATATACACATGTATGTGTAAAACCAAAGGTAAATTAAAAGCATAGCTGTAAGGCCCTATTCAGAGCACAAATTCCATGTGTGTTCTGTAGACTGACAGCTCATGACAATACACAGACAAGAAGCAAAAAAATAAAATACACATTTGTAAATAAATGACAGATTGTTTCTCTCTCATTTTCCTGGAAACTTGACTTCTAGGAAAGCCTGAGTCAAGCTTGAGGTTATAAATGAAAAGTTAAAAAAAGAAGAATTGTCTTGATACAGTAAAAGACTTCATCTGTCATTAAAGCAAATAGTATGCTTATTAAGACTGGGTGACATCTTACAAATGGTAATGGCGCAGACTAAGTAACATAATGTTCCTAAAATGAGTATCCTTAGTAATGTTCATGCTAATGTGTCACAATGAAACTACGTGGAGGTAAATACTGCACTGATTCTTCCAAACCATCATAGATAATAAACTATTAATAGAGGAAAAAAAGACCAAAGTTCAGCTCACACCAAATGGTATCACTCCAATAAGAACATTTTTGAGAAAAGCTCTTTGACAAGAAAAAGGGCCTGATATTTTAATGTCAGTATGGTTATGGTTAGGTGTAGATTATCTTGATTTTACATATGAACTTTTAAAATCTGCAGAACTGGACGTGAATGATATATTAAAATTTCTGTATAAAATTTACACTTTTAATCAACCTAGAAAGAGATTGTAAAGTATAAGTTTCCCACTAGAAGCTTTTGCATGCTAGCAACAGGTCCCCTATTTGATTTAAACTCTACCACTACCAGCACTGGAATAGTCAACATCAGATTCCTATTGCAAGAAACTGTAGCATTTCTTGTTCAGAGAAAAAGTCTTTAATTATAAGATCAATTTAGATATCAGTTTTTGTACGTATAACATGTACTAATCAAGAAAAAGTTCATATTAGAATGAAATTCTCAGATCATTATTTTACTTTTGAATAATGCTTTTACAAAGAGGCTTTAAGAAGAGTCATAATCTGCATACAAACCACTATGGGGTTCTTCAAGGGCCTCAGTACATGCAATTTCCAGGATATTTTTTTTATTGCCAGGGGAATATATAGCAGCCATTAGAGACTGGATAATCCACCCCAAAAACTTCCTCCGCTCGTTTGTCATGAAAATTATTTGGATGTTGAAATTTCAGAACTGAAAATTGTCTGGAAGAAAACAGAAAACTGTGAATCACTGAGAGAAGTACCCTTTCATCAAACAAATCTCCATCAAATGACAGTGGGATGGGAAGCTAAAAAAAAGGTATTGAAACTGTAATTAACAAACGGCCTTTTATTCCTTCAAGAAAGTCACAATTTGAAATAGCCTTTCTTAATGAAAATTTCACTTGAAAAATAATGTTGTATCAATCCTCCTTGACATTTATAACAATGACAAAATATCCTCATGTGTTTTCCTATGTAATATTGTTTAAATGGCATAATAAATACTGTCATATGGCCCTTCTGGGTACTAACAGAAAAGTGCAATCCTTTGTTCTGTGCATGACTGCATTTGCACATTATAGAACTATGAAATATTTACAAAGGGAAGGTTAAATCAATACAGCTTTAAAATTTGCACTCCTGTCTCCTGGGACTTATATCATCTTGATTTAATGAAGTAAAAGGAGAGAGAATGTTGACACAGAAAAAAATATTTCGATTCCCCTTTATTGTACATACAGGGGGTATTAAAGTAGAATTTGCTGGTGATTCATGCTGTAATTAATTATTATACCTTTTGTGTTCTGGCTGTTATTTTAGTTGTCTCATTTGCAAAACATAGAAACTAACTATTACACAAAAGAGAAGGAAGAAATGAGATGCATTCAACAGAAAAGAAAAAAAAATATTGCTTAACCAGTGCTGATTATTAGTGGATTTAACATATAAACTATTCTTTGGGCTAAAACAAGAAATACACTTAATTTACCAGAGTTTTCTATAGACCGTGAAAGAAAAAAAAATACAAAACCCCAAAATACCCCAGAACACAGCAAGGCAACGTGAAGTCTGTAATTAAGGGAGCATGTATATATACGAATATATGGTCTTATCTGGTTGCTTGGGTACTTAAACTCATAAATCAAATTACCATAAATTATTGTTGCACACACACATTTTTCAAATAAATTCCACAGCAGCATAGGAATATACCCATTGCTATTCATTAAGGTTTCACTTCATCCATGCAACAATGGCTAGCTTTCTTTTTTAATTCTGAATGCAGCTGGATGAGAAATTCACAGCATACAATTTGTTTGATAAATCTAGGGAGCATAGTTTTGTTTAGGATTCTTTCTGCAAAGAGACTTAGATTTTTCTAAACAAAATTTGTCCGTTATCAAGAATTGTTTAAGATTACTGGCTGGATGGTTTCATTCAAAGAGTTGCAGTGAACAGCTTGATGTCCAAGTGGAGAACAGTGATGAGTGGCATGCCTCAGGGGTCAGTACTGGGACCTGTACTGTTCAACATCTTTGTCAGCAACATGGACAGTGGAGTCAAGGGCACCCTCAGCATGTTTGCCGATGAGACCAAGCTGTTTGGCAAGGTAGACACTCTGGAGGGAAGGGATGCCATCCAGAGGGACCTGGACAGGCTGCAGAGGTGGGCCCAAGCCAACCTCATGCAGTTCAACAAGGCCAAGTGCAAGGTCCTACATCTGGGTCAGGGCAATCCCAAGCACAAATACAGGCTCAGTGGAGAATGGCTGGAGACCAGCCCTGAGGAGAAGGACCTGGGAGTGCTGATTGACGAGAAGCTCAACATGAGCCAGCAATGTGCGATCACAGCCCAGAAGGCCAACTGTATCCTGGGTGGCATCAGAAGAGCCATGACGATGATCTGAGGGCTGGAGCACCTCTCCTGTGAGTAGAGGCTGAAAGAGTTGGGGCTGTTCAACCTGGAGAAGAGAAGGCTCCGAGATCTTATTGCAGCCTTCCAGTAGTTAAAGGGGGCCTAGAGGAGAGCTGGGGAAGGACTTTTATACTAGGGCATGTAGCGATAGGACGAAGGGGAATGGCTTTAAACTAGAAGAGGGCAGGTTTAGATTGAACATTAGGAAGAAGTTTTTCACTTTGTGGGTGGTGAGGCACTGGAACAGGTTGCCCAGAGAGGTTGTTGAGGCCCAGTCTCTGGAGGTGTTCAAGGCCAGGCTGGATGTGGCCTTGGGCAACCTGGTCTAGTGAGAGATGTCTCTGTCTATGGCAGGGGGGTTGGAACTCGATGATCTTCAAGGTCCTTTCAAACCTAAACCATTCTATGATTCTATGATTATATAGAAACATCTTCCAGGGTCTGTTGTTTGCCAGATATAATCTTCCACTCTACATTTTTATCATTTGCTTATTCCCACTCATTATTTATGGGGTATAAGAACTTATGCCACAGTTCTGCTTTTAGGTTATATTAAATGACATTTTGATAAACTAGAAGAAGAAAGAGTTCTGGTGAAGACTTTAGAATAGTGATTTTTTAAAACCTTTTAAACTATTATCATTTGAACACATCAATTTGGAACTGTGGAGACAAGAAAACCTCTAACATTTTTTCCAGTTCTAACTAGCAATTGAAATTGATAGCAGGTAAAATTCAGAAGGTGTGACTAACATGCTTAATTTAATTCACTCTGCAGACACTGATGACTTCCAACTGTAGTACCTGTCGTAAAAGCCTATCCTTTTCTGAAGTAACTATTTAGATTCAAATACAGCTTTTTGGAAACAACAGATAAGCCTTCTAGTGTGCTAGAAGTTTAGCTGGTGGGACGTTTATTTTGGGGGCTGCTGTGAGTGAAGGAGAAATGCAGCTGGAAATAATTTAACAAGGGCAACTGAGGGATATAATTTAAACGCTCTGCTTAGGAAGCAAGGTGTTTGGTGTTCGTGACTGCTGAGAATCACACCATTGCCCAACAACCATTTACAATATAAGCATTTTCCTCTCCTGGGCTATCCCTTAGACATGACAGCAAAGCTGCTGGCACCTATGAGCAACCAGCTTTTCTGGCCTGTTGCCCACCTGCATCCATCCTCTACATCTCCTTCAGCTGCACCACAGCTGTTCTGCAGCTATCAACAGCTCCCATCTCTTCCAACAAGGATAAATTCCACAAGTCACCCACCCCTCTCTTTTCTTACCTTGCCTCAGACCTTCTGTCTAAGCAGCTCTAACTACGCTATGGATTTTATTCAGGTAAGTGTCTATTTATTTTTTAAAAAAGATAGGAATGCCAGACAATGTTGCACATCCTGCTTTAATTTAACACCCTGCAAGTACACTCTGAATGTATCTAATTATATGATATACTTCCATTATATTACATACATAATAACAAATACTCATCAGCCATGAAATTTCAATCTTGCAAACCGCCACACAGGCACTCTCTTGCAAAGGCAAAGATATAATCCTATGTATAAAGCAGTTAAGTCCCACCCTTTACCACTCTTCTCGTAGCTCTTTGTCCCTTGTACAAAACATCTTCCAAAATCTGCAGTGAGTAAGGCTAGCATATTATACATATTCTTCATGACAAAACTTTGATTTATTCTGATGGCTTGTAAGCTTTAGGAAAAGGTCTTGTCAGAGAACAAAATATTTAAGAAGCTATGAAATTAAGAAAGTATCACAATGCTAAAAACAGGTTCAGTTGGCACAATCAACATTAAATTGGGCATCTTCTAATTTTTAAACACTTACTTCTACAGCATGCCCTTATTCATCTTTTTTTTTTTTTGTAAAATAATACAAAATATGTTATGCCATGAAAAGTTATTAAAAAATTAAGAGCATTTTTAGCATGGAAGGCTGTGGATTTTTTAAACTCTAATGCTCTTTCAAAATGGGATGAAAAGGTCACAGTGATCTCACACAAAACAAAGTTATTCCTGTTTTGTTTCTCATATCTTTATTATTTTAAACTATCTCTCAAGACAAACAACAAATCTCTAAATGTGTTTGTGTGAGCTATTTTGTAGCACACAAAACAAGTTTCATTTTATTTTGCAACACCTGCAATAAGGCTGTATTGCAAAGTACTTGGGACACGCTGCAAACTAAAGGTGCAACGCAAAATTGTTCTGGAAGACATGGAATTAGTTAATTCAATTCTGGCAGCCCTGTTTGACAGATTAAGTCAAGGAACATGAATGTAAACACAGTGAGCTGCCTGTTTGGGTACATTGAGTTGGTCAAGAAGAATTTGGTACCATTAGCTGTCTAGGAAATAAATAGCAGGGACCTGGAACAAGATACTTAATTAGAACAGCAAGGGCAACCTTGCATAATGCAACACAACAGAATGACAGACTGGTTTTAGTCCTTAAAAACTGTACATGTGTGGAGATCTCTGCATGGACACTTGTTTCTTGTTGCACATGGAATGGTGAAGGTAAAGGCAGGAGGATAGCGATAACCTCAGGATTACTGTGGCACCCCTTTACAGGTCCGTGTAGGCTCAGAAACTTGCAAAGACATTGATGGCACTGCAAGTTCTCTCTAACACACCAAACCTGGAAGAAAGCTCTACAAAATAGTCCAGAACTTTCTCTGAGTGACATAAGTATCTTTAAAGTTTCCAGGCACTGAATCACTAGAGACAGTTCCCTTCAGATGTGATTCAAACCAGCTGAGAGTAAGCAGTGAAAGCCAAACCATGGACAGTCTCTGGACCTTAGAATAATTGTGAAATATTATCAGGGACAATATTGCAAAATAGCAATAAATCAGTATTCATTAACACAAAACTAATTTGGCTCCAAAGTAACCAAAAAATCTGTTTTGATTTTGTTTGGTTAGTTGTAATACAGAGAAGGTTGTTCTGGAAAATGAACAAACTAGGCTTTGGGGTGGCAATTCTTTTGATAATCAAATTTACTCCGTAGTATGATAAAATATTAGTACCCTCGTACAAAAAGGTGTGATTGCATCTCTTCTACCACAGATTACCAGCAAAAACTTATAATGACATTTTTCATACATGTTCAGTCCCTCTAAAGAGTTGTGTGGTTTAAGAACATTAATTGAAAGAATAAAAAACATATTGATATTTTAAAATTTATTACATAGGAAGTTTGAGGAGATTCTTACCAAAGTCTATTAATACTGAGATGTTTGTAGTTACATTCTAAGAAGCAATCTAACATATTCTGTTTGGATGATTTTGCCACTTCTGTTTTGTGAAACTTTGCCTTAAGTATAGCTGGTTCAGACTAAGGTGTGTGTTGCTTTCTATCTTCGAAAATACTCTGAAGAGATAAAATGGAAGACAGTGAATGACATTAAAAAAAATAGTAAACAGTCTTAGCTGTTTCACTTCTGCTTTTCTGTACCATCCTTTGAAGTTCAGCTAGAAATTTAAATTGTTCTGCATTCTTACCTGTGTTCCATATCTAATGAGTCTGTGGAAATATTTTTGAAAAATATTAGTTCGTACTTACAACAAGATGGATACCAGCTATTATCTGCCCTTTTCCGACACGCACAGCACAAGTAAGCTCACCTGAGTTCTATGTACCAGCTGGTATTAGGTGTGATGTTAATTTTACGGGCATACAACCTATAAGACATGATTGGGGAAAAGCAAGCTATTTCACAAAAGGCCATTGGGCAAATCATAACTCATTTATAACACTAAATACTGTTGTTAAGATTTGGATGAGGGACAAAAAGACCTGTTCTGCACGTCAAAATATTTTCAGGGGGCCCACTAACTGATGAAAAAGTTTACTCGATGGTTTTGTGACCTTTCTGAGCAGCAAGCTACAGCACCAAGCGCTGACGACACAGTTTCAGATAAGGAATTGCAAGTGAAGTCAGAAAATTAAGTAAATCTAGAAAGGACTACTGAATTGCTAGTAATAATCATGATAATTGTACTGTTGCATTTTATGCCATCATATATGCAGAACACTTGACAGAAAAGATATTCTCCATACTCTACATATTCATTCTAATTGCTATCATTAATTTTTTGCTATTATTTTAGATTTCTCATACTGTGACACATACCAGGAGGTCCAAGTATTGTACAGAAAAGATAGATTTAATATTTGTTTTCACTCATTAAAACTTAGGCCGAGGCAAGCAAATGGGGAGTTTGTTATTTACAGATGATCAACAAAAAGTGCACAGAATGCCTTATGAAACAGACTTTAAAAAGCATAATATTCAGTAAAATAATACAAGCAAATGCCTGCGGTGCAATACATTGATTTGACAAAAAAGAGGATTGCTGCTATGGACAATAGTATCCTCCTGCTACGTAAACACTGGTACTGAATGGACCTATTTGTTTTTAGAGAAACCAAGACTATATCTGTGAAAATGTCCCGCTACAATGATTTTATCTTTCGTGCTGGAAGACTAATGTTAATGTAAAATTTTCATATGAGTAGTGTTGCGCAGTTTTGCAACTCAACATTACGCAATGCTAACTGGTTTTCCCTTTACTGCTATTATACTCTTGTATTATGACTTTCTTAAAAGAACAGCATATGAGTTGAAGACAATGGGAGAGCTGGGATTTAGGCTTTGGGGAGTAGATCTGTAATGTTTAAGATTTTTGTAAAACAAAATTCCAGGTATATTGTTGACAAAAAAAATAGAAGAAAAAAAAGTTATATATTATTTTAATTTTGGTGTTTTACCAGTAACTGGTTAGCTATAATTTACAATATAACAAGAACAACAACAATAACATAGTTTCAACTGAATTAAGAAACCTGTGCCTGATAGACTGCATCCTGAGCATGAATTTACAAGGCCATTTCCTGGATCTTTTGGAAAACTATAAGAAGAAAAAGGAATAACAAACACTAACTAACTGAAAAAATGGCCCAAGCCTTCATCTCTCAAAAGAATGGAACTGTTCAACATAATCAAAACCACCATAAGTTTATTCTTTTTGTGCTGTTTATCTGTAGCATCACCTAAAATCACCTAAAACAACCCTCTGGAGTGCAACGCTGGAATTTACACTAAAACTAACCAGAAGGCAGTTTTGGTGCACAGCCTGCACCCCTCTGTCACCCTCTCCAAAGTGGCACCAGGGCACTGCCATTCTGTAACACTGTGGCAGTGACAAAAACCACAAATATCAGCCACAGGCAACAACTTCCAAAACATAACACTGCTGTGTTTTTTCAGGAAAGTGAGTCCGGTATGAAGCATGGGAAGATGTACATTGGCTGATGACCACACAGATAAAACAAGGGCTGCTAGACTGCTCAGGAACGTTTACCAGAAGGTTAGTCACAAAATATTGATATTTCATTGAAATTTAAGCACAATATTCCTATTATCTCTGATGTAGCGAGGACTGTATCTGAAGTTTGCAGTAGCTACACACTGTGTTATTTGAAACAGCATAGTAGTATCAAAAATTCCCTTAATCTTTTATCTCCTTCTTAGTTTTACCTGCTTAGTTTAGATTCTGTTCTTCACAAAGCCTGCTCTCCCCTCACCTTTTTCTCCTTTACTTGAGATATGAGTTAGAGTTAAAAACAGCCTGAACTTCCTCAGGTCAGACTCTGAAATTGCTTTTAAATAAATGAATAAATCAATAACTAACATTGTGTCATGATTACAACTCACAAACCAGCTGAAGCTATATTTCTCACTCTTTCATAATGTCAGCTCATCATTCAAGGAAGATAAAAGTAAAAATGTTAGAAGCTGACACTGCGTACCTCTTGCAGAAGAATTGAAAGAAAATAATTCTGTTTCTCAAAAGTCTCTGTGACTAACATGATTAGTTATGAAGGTTTTGAATATTTATTTTTTTCATTTATGTGAATTTTGCTTAGTATTCCTTTTATTCTTTTTTAATCTATTCAGTCCAGAAAGGGTAAAAAGCAAAAACTTACAACGACAACAAAGGAATGCAAAAACATATTTAGAAAATAAAGCACATACTTAGAAAATAAATGTTAATCCGTCAAATTTAGCCCAGAAAACAAATCATTTATCTAAAAAACAGAATGCTTTTCGCACGACCACAGGCTGAACATACATTCCACAAGTTACCTGACACGTGGTCAGTTGCCATGAATAGGAAAATATAAAAGTGGCTACAGAAAATGTCTTCTGTGTCTTCTTAAAGAGAGGGAAGGAAGGTTCATTTGAACCAGTAACCTTGTGCCTACAGTAAATGGAGCTGACAAGGGTCAACTGAATAAGAAATAAGCTTGGAGACTGCTGCCATCTAGGAATCCAACAGTTTCTGTTACCTCAAAGACTGTAAAAATAAAAACAGTATTTTTCCTTCTAAAGAGAAGGTTATGAAATGTTCTTGGTGAATTCATTGCCTTACTCAAAGAATTGTCACCACTTGTTTCAGTGGATCTTCAGAAAGACTTTCTACCAGAAAGATGTGTGATATAAAATATAGAAACACAAGTCAGATATTACCACCAAGATATCTACCTGTGTGATTGTACTTCGAAAAAGAAACAGAGCACTCTACAGAAAACCGTGCAGAGGCATAGAAAAAATGATGATTTTGGAGCTGTTCCACTATTTCCTGAATCTCCCTCCTGGTGACTGAGAGTCTTCTCCCAAGATAACCTGGTAACACTTATATATATTCACTCTGATTCTTTATGCATGACACCTGTGAGCAGCTAAAACCAAAGATCTGGTTTAAATTAGATACTAATCTCTGCAACTATGAATTAAATAGTGATGAAAGTTACCCTGATTAGGAGTAACACTTAAAGGGAGATGCTGACAGAGGAAGGCCACAAACATCTGAAAGTGTCTCTTCTTTCTCCAACAATAGCCTATTCTTCTTTCAATCTGCTTGCTACCTCGGATTGTCTGAATGGATCTGTTTGAAAGTAATTTGTGAGATGCACCAATGAACCATCACAACTATGGATGGAGAGCAGCCACGTAAAAGCAATTACATTGACTGCTGAATCAGGCATAAATGTCTATAAGCATAAGCACTTCTTTTCCATCAGATTAAAAATAATCACCACTATTCTTTCTGATACAGTCATCCATTAACTACTTCAGCCTTGTCTATATTGAAACCAGATTCTCTCAGCTTTATAACCTACATGCCATGGGCTCAGGGAAGGCTTAACTTCCCCAAATTCTCAATGTTCAATGGAGTATGATTTGCTAAGCACTGGCTCAGCCAAGGTGTAACATCAGTAGGAAGTCAAAAGTTATTTGCAAACTTATGTATAAACTCTGAGGTTTTATCCCATTCCTGTATTCCTTTTTATCTGTGAAGACCAGACATTGTCCTGTAGGCATTCATGAGAAGTTAATTGGACAGCAGCCGTGTCCTTCTCATTTTTAATCTCCATTGATCAATCCTGTATCACTAAACATGAAAGATTGTATAACCTCCTCCTACATCTCCAATGAAAGATCTGATGAAAGCTTTCATAATATAAAGGCTTTCTATCATTTGGTGTTACTACTCCTCCACTACCTAAGTAGGTATTACACTCTTCACTTCTACAAACGATTAAAAGTCTTCTGTAACTTTTTTTAAAACCTCATGGCAACAGATGTATCCTTTAAACAAAGCACAAAGGTCTGATATTGCCTAATCCAATCACATTTTTTAAAATCCTACAAATCCAATTTAGTGCTAAAAATGACCATTTCACAGGAGTGAAAAGACAAGTAAAGTTGTTTCAATAAAAGGAACTGTACGATAGCAAACAAAAAAAAAAATTAAAACCTTAAATACCAAGAAAATGTTTACGTGTTTAGGTGTAAAGCAGTATAACCTGTAAACCCGTTGGGCTATAAATTCAATTTGACTGTCTTAAGTGAGAAGTGAAAAGGAAACCAGAGACTTATCCAGCTATGTTTGCCCATGTTACAAATCAACACACCATCTGGTACCCTGTGACCACTAAGCTCAAAGGTGAGCTAAGCTACAAATAGCAAAGCACGTTAGGACTGAGATAGAAACACAGAGTTTCCTATGCTAAGTCTGAAGAGGAGCTGTGCACTGACGGCATAGCAACATGTTCCAGAGGTTCATTCCTCTCTAGGGCTTTCATGTAGCATGTTACAACCTTCTGTAACCGATGTTTGTGGTTCATGGCTTTGGAGGCAAGTTGACCTTGGTGTACAGTGTACCAGAACTGAGCAGGACTCAGCAAAACAATTGAATTTCCCTAAATATGTTATAGTAAATGGGGCTGAATCAATCCCAAAGCTTCACTCACTGAAGTGCAATTTGCACGTCAAGTGATTCTGTTGATTTTACAGTAACACTTTGCATGACTATCGGTTAGTAAATCACTAGGCATGTGTGAGGAAGGGAGGCACAGTGAAGACCGTTATCTAGACCTAAACACTACTATTCTTATGTATGTTGGAGTGTTAAGTTGACGAGAATCTCACTGACTTCAGTAGAACTTGTCAAGGCATAAAAAATATTGCTTCAGGTGAGTAAGGGACCTGGTCTATAGCGACTCAAATTTGTCACTGTACCAAAACAGAATATAACTATTTATTATCTGGCATGTAACAATTAGCTTCTGTTGTAGGCAGCATGTCCCAGCTGACATCACAACGTTACTCCTACTATCTCACTTAAAACTTGGAGCACATCACAGAGTAATTTTGATTGTTATAGGAACGTGCTTAGTTTTTCTATATAAATTCATCTCACATATTGCTCTTGATGGAACCGGCTGTCAGTATGACTGTTGAGAAAGAGCCTATTTTATGACGGAAAAGACAATGTAAACTATGAACCGAAAAAAAGAAGAAAATGCCATACTTTGGTGTTTAGGGCTTTTGTGAAAAGGCACAGTCTTTTTGTACGTCCTCCATGTGAGTGATACAAGAAGAACTGTTATAGCTTTAAGAGAAAACAACTATTCTCTTTGAAGCAAAGCACTTGCACGTGCAAGTGTCTTGTCCGTAGCTAGATTTTCAAGGTGATTTAAATCCCCAAAGAGCTCACCAAGGAGATACACCCGTGATATTTCCCATGGGCATTTTGCTGAGCCAGCCAATGTATGTGCTTATGTTATACATCACTTTGGCACCATTAAAGAATTATGGGACCTCGTGTGGTCTTGCAGAAATTAATCACTGCTTAACAGTCTGTGCTTCTGTGTTTATGAAGTCATTTGGAATATCTGCATGTAGCCATTAGTACTCTGAAGAGAGTGTATATGCAGGTAATGAACCACAGCATTATGTTACAGATGAGATAGATAGTTTTCAAATTGATAATTAATATTTTGGAAGATTGTTTTAGGTACTCTGTGATGCATCGCAATGATATTTCCAATCACACCTAAATACTGAGCGGTGACAGTCATAGTCTGAGATAAACACACAAGTACTTACTGTAAAAAAGTGATTAAAGCAGATATTCATATTTAAGTATAAAAAATGGGTCAAATCCTCTTTTTTTTAACTTCATCAAAAATAAACTTGTTTTTAAATAATGATACTTTAGAAATCAGAGAATAACTGCAGTTTTTTATCAATCAGGCTTGATTAAGTTTTGCATCTTTCTAGCCTATATTTTTTAAAATAAGGCTTTGAACACACCTTTCACGAATAAGGTGATGTACAGAAAAATTTCTGTCTCAAAAGCATTTAATTAAGCCTTCTTTAATGTTAATGATAAATGCAGATCTACAGTAAGGTACGTTTATGCATGATTCAAACAGCTTGTTTAATGGAAATGAGCTCCATTAATGGAGTTGGACTGGGGGGGGAGAAGGGAGGTTGCTTGTTTTTAAGAATAAAGTCAGCAGGTTCTTTATTAGACTTCCCAAAAGATAGCCCACTTCTAAATATTTACCTTGTTTATATGATTGAACTAGTATACTTGAACACCAATTAGCCTCCTCAGTAAAAAAAAAGACGTAGGAAGGTGGAGATTCTAAACTTCTGAAAAGCTATTTGCTCTAATGTATTCTTCTGTCAAGTTGTTTATCATTAATATACTTTATTTTTAAAGTGGCAAAGAGGGTGGTTGTTGTTTTTTTTTTTTTTATAATTGAAGCAATTTAATTTTGAACGTAAGAAGTGCCTTAGAATGAGTGTTTTCAAGTTTCTCTAGATTTCAGGGTCATGAGATAATTGGTGTGCTAAGATGCGAGAATGTTATTAGATTATTAGAGATAGTTAGCACTGTACTTCTGCCACTCATTTAAATCAGTGGTACAAGCTCAAGAGTTTAATAGATACTGAACACATTTATTCCAGCATTTAGCCTAAAAAGAAAAGCAATTTTTTCTAAAAGATGTGACTTGATCTAGCTGACCTGTTGCATGTATGCTTATTCCAAAGAAAAAAAAAAAAAGAAATCCATCTTGAATACATAAGCTTATTTCTATGAGGAAAGTGTGCTATTGTTTGCTTAATGTCAAAGTTTAAATATATCAGCCAGTTTTAAATGTTAGCGAGGGAATATATTTTTTACTCTTTTTTTAAGCTGAGTCAAAGTTTCTGATAAATAGTTGCCATTAGAAAATAAAATTGGCAGAGTAGTAATGTAAATAATTATATTTCCCTAAAACAGGATAGATAAGAGAAATGTCTGCTTACAGTTTCAAGAATATTGAAACGTCCTCCCCCACCAAGTCCCAGCTTTCCACCTCTGCCTGTCCTCAGGGCTGTGTTGCTATCCTGTGGCTCCTTATTCCAGTTGCTTTTCATGTTTGTTTTTTTTTGTTTCCAAAATGCATTGTAACACTAACATTGCTTTTGAATTTGTTATTGTGTTTGTTAATGAAATCGTATAACAACCACAAATTAGATTCCACTAAGGCTTTGTTGCTTTTCTGTTTTGGTTGGTAATAACCTATGAATTGCCAGAATATGGTTATCTACATATGTATGTGTGTGTGTTTATATGTATAGCTCTTTTTTATATTCATCCTTGCATTAGTGAAAAAGCAAATTTTCCATTTTATTTTCCCTTTTGAAGAAATTCTAGTTCTTTTAATTTGTGTTCAGCGTGCGTTTCACTGAAATAAATTTGTATTCTATGCAAGCAGAAATACTGGTGTAATTTAATCTAATCCTAGTCTTCTGAAATTATGTATAATGTCAAAATCCCAGCAGGGAATACTAAAAGTTTTTGTGTGGTGTCCACCACTAATAAGGAGCAGACAAGCCATTCAGCAGGTGTGGACACCCACTCCCCACCCCCTCCCTGGAAGGACCTGCACCAACAGGATTTGGGGGCAGGTTTAGTGAGAAGCAGCCGGAGGTGCCAATATTGCAAATCTCACTTAGTAGCTCACTTAGGAGTGCCACTGTCCTGGGTGGTGGCCCACCAGGTCTGTCCTTATTCCCCATTCCCCAGAGAAGAAGGTCCTACCGGAAAGTCAGAGGATGAGCTTCAGGACCACAGTCTTCCACACAGTCCCAAGCCAGGCAATCTGATGGAAACCCAGGTGGTTCTCCAGCAACTTGGTAAACACGTGCTTTGAACAGGGCCTGTCAGCCTTAATGAATAATTTTTTACAGATAAAATTCTTTGGCTTTAAGCTGTCTGATGAACTGAGAATTAAGCAGCTTTACACACATCAATTTCAGACTTTATCCAAACACAACACACAAAATGAAGCCAGAAGCAACCCAGCTATATTATTTTCACGCTACCTAATCCTAAACAGATATCAAGCCTAGCATTCATACCTTCACTGCAAGACTTTCATTACATATAAAAGAAAACCTGCTGAACTTTATTCATGCCATAATGGGATTTATTTGCAACCATCTTAGATGATATCTGAAGCAGTTTTGAAAACAGGCTTCTG
This sequence comes from Vanellus vanellus, assembly GCF_965231255.1. NCBI lineage: Eukaryota > Metazoa > Chordata > Aves > Charadriiformes > Charadriidae > Vanellus > Vanellus vanellus. The sequence continues at coordinate 45,303,595 of NC_138908.1, read as the reverse complement.
TTGGTAAGCAATCTCATATTAAAACTAAACTGTAAAAGTTACTAGATCAAAGATTTAATTGCAGCTACTTACGGTCTGGTATCTGACATCCAGGGATGGACATGGACTTCAAGCCTGCTTCTGGCTTTTATCTATTGCGTTAGGGTTTTTTAATATTTTAATAGTGTACAAAATGTATCTCAGTTACTAAAACTGGCTATGTCTACATTAGTAAGTAATTTGGACCAGCAGGAGCAATTATTACTTCAAGGCGGTTGATGTTGAGGGCACTATGTCTGCTGCAAGTCATTCAGGGATTTATTCTGGACAAAATTTAGTTTGCTTCTCTGGGCTGAATGTCCCCAAAAACCCACACAGTTCAAAGCTGTCTAAGGAAGATGTGGTAGCTTGGGCTTTGCAACCCCATTAGGGGTTGGAGAAAATTTGGTGAGCACATGGAGATGAGCTATTGGTTTAGCCTCCCTCCTGATAGAAATCTAGATGTTGTGGTAGCAAGCAGGGTATTAGCTTCAAAATCACATTTTTGGTCTGAAAGAAAACACTAGAATTCATTCTGAAATCTGGTATCTGTTTGAAAGTATAATTTTCAAATGATATTTCAGTGCAGTTGCGTGTATTAAAATGAACATTATGTGTACATGAAACTATTTGGTTTCATGCAGTTCTAGTTCCCCAGACGTTCCAGGACGTAAATATCAGGCACAAATAAATTTGGACTAAAAACAAGCACACTGTGGGAGGTGGTTTCTATAATAATGATTGACAAACGAGGTTCAAATTGGCTCCAAAAAGAAAAATCTGAAGTTATCCAAACTTCTTGGTTTGGAAATTAGGCAGAAGACTCAGAATAACATGTTTTTTGTGGGATTTTCAGTGCTTTCTGGTTTTAGCTGGATCTTAATTACAAAGAAAAAAAACCAAAACTTTTCTCATGGAATTTATTATTTCTGCTTTAAGCTTTGGCATCAGTCAGAAACCACAAAGCTCTGTGAGGATTTCAAAATTTGTGTGTGATTTCAAAAGCTCATAAGAAAAAAAAAAACCAAAAAAACAAAAAAACAAAAACAAACAAAAAAAAAAACAGAAAAAAAAAAAAACACAACAGGTTTCTGGGTAAAGATTAGAACCACATAAACACTCACTTGGTTTTGACATAAAAAGCTAACAATATTTTCATGAACTCTATTACCTTCATAAGGACCGTGTCTTATTTCCAGGACTAATTATGCCAAACTCAGAGAAGGGAGGTTATTGTTAGAATCATGTTTTACAAGGAAAGTCTTCGGAAAATATGTCAGAAGAAATGTGGTTGTTTTAGCTGAATTTCTATTGTACTATCTTAGTTTGGTTTAATTTCTAAAGATATTATGAACCAGAGTTGTTTCAACAAACAGGCCACGTTTTTGCAAACAGATGCCCAACTCAGGAACATCTCAGCAACAGTGCATGCAACCTCCTTGCACACGTGAACTCCCACGGAACAAAACTGATGGGCTCACTGCCTCACTGCGAAGATATGCCTCACACTTTTCCTAAACCTTTCTCTTTGCCTGTGTTTTTTCCTGGCGAACCATATGCTATGTAAATTCAAGCGATCCACACAAACTAAAACCAACTGAAGCAAGTTTTCTTAGGTGATGCACCACTTTTTCCCAAATTTTCTTTGAAAATCTTGTCCTGTCTGTTTTCTGACCCCAAAATTTCTGAAAAACTGCTGGGACTGTGCAGATAAAAGTTTAAAAACAAAACACGTATAATTTAATTTGCTAACACAAACACTAGGGTACCCCACAGAGAGCTATGAAAAACTGGAAACATCAGACATACGGTATGCAAATAGCACCTCAGTGGATGTGAAATAGAAGCCAGTCTGTGTTTCTTTTGGTTCATTTTTAAAGGAAATCCTTAAGGAAAAAAATCCCCATCCAGGGATGCTTATCCTGGACAGTTACCTCCCAGACATCCGTTATGCAGCACATGACAGACAACTGCCATATTAAGAACCATCGTGAGTCTTCACATTAAAGAGTTCACATTTGAGAGTGAGGGTGAAGACAGTAGGAGATGGCCCATATGGGACAACTCGTGCATGTCTCCTTTTCTTCGCAAACAAATGGAATATGAAAGAATTGCAGAGCACAGCAAGGCCACATGAGCATTTGAGCAACCGAATACAACAAGCTAAAACTAACTACATATGAAAACTGGCAGTTTGAGACTAGCTTCTGGAAAACAGAGCCCTATGGGGGCCAAAGCAAATCTCCCAGACTACTTAGGCTCGTGCTCTTTGATTCCCAACTACTATGTAGAGACATTTTAGTCCTGCCCTCAAGATCTTAAAGGAGTTACAGACAAGGCAAAGGATGAAATATAAGAAATATTTTCTTCATTTAACAGTTGGGGAACTGCAGCAAGAATACGTGTTTTTTTTTCACAGCGTATTACTATGTAAGGCAGGCTACTGCAGGATGAGATGTGTTTTTCCTTCGGAATGTGTCATAATGATTTTTTCCTCCATTTTTCTATGTTTGTTTGACGACTTCCTCGCAGTTGCCAGACAACAATACATTTCTATCTGAAGTAGCAAAATAAGGTGGGAAATAATTTCCTCATGTTATTTCTGCATTGCTTGTAAAGCTAAGGCTTCCTAGACGCAAACTCCACTGCATGGGCTGGGAAGTGAATACAACCTCATATACAATCATTTCACGCCTCAGTTCTGCTTGATTTTTCATGCTGTTTGAACCTTAATTTAAGTGTGAAGTTCACTTAATTTGAATTTGGACTTTGGGAGTGCTTTTAAAGAATGTGTTTGTGTTTTGATTTGTTATTTAATCCTTTCTTCCAAATGTAATGAAGAAAATCAGGACTGAACTGAGTGACCAGGTGTAGCAAAAGGAGTTTCTTCCACGTTGTCTTCATCTTTACTTTGTTAAACTGCAATCTTTCCTCCTTTGAGCCATTAGCATGACTCTTCTGCTACCATTTTTATTCTATGCAGAGTACCTGTGGCTGAAATGCCTGAACCCAAGAAGTGATTTCAATGAAATGCAGACTTCAGAAATTGCCAAGTTATCTCTAAATCTAACTGCAATACTTTATCAAAATGAACTTAACAAAATAATGAATTCCTGAAATATGCAAGCTGTCAATCAAATAATAATATCTTAGATATTTCTGCACAGCAAGGGTAAATAAAAGTTACATGCCCATAAGAAAAAAGAAATCAAGAGTTTTGGAATAAATATAAGTTCTCTCATCATCTCTAATTGTCACTTGCTGTAGATGTCAAACTAACAGAGTAGCAGAATCTAATTTCCTTGTTTGATTCACCATGAAATTAAACTGAACCAACAATTTTTATTTTCACCTGGCAAATTCATCCAACACTATTTAAATCTAGCTAATCAAGTACAGTTATCTGCTGCACACACTCATCTCTCCTACCACACCTCTGATTTGCGGTATCCCACATCCACAGCTTCCTCTGACAGCCTGGCATTGGATTACATTTACAGTCTTGCAAGGTGTAAAGGAATGCATGGACATAGTTAGCAAAGCCGCCAGCAAATGTATAAAGTCATAGAGCTACTGCTGAAAGGTGGTGGGCAGGAGGGAAAAATAAAATTGTTACAAGTATGGAAAACAAAACAAGCATGCAGAAAAAATCTCTGGGTTATCATTGAATGCATAACCCAACCTAATATTTTTTCTTCATAAATAAATAGTTTATTATCATTAATATGTTGCTAGTCAAAAATATAGGAAGCAATAGTTGATACCTAACACATTCCAAATATCATGTGTCAAACATTATGCTACACCAGGTGCAGCATAACTATAAACAGAATACATTTGAGGTCAGACTACACACAAGCATATCACTTAACTGGATGAGCTGTAGACCCAACTGTGATAGCTCTGGTTATAACGACTCACATAGAGAGATGGGTCTGGTCATCCATAAATTATATTTTCCCTCAATTAATAACACAGAATTTGAAGTCAATGAAATACTCCAGAGGTCATTTCCCCCTCCAAAAGAGAAGAAGGGGACTGCATATAATATGAAAGGTATTTGACCTCTTAGACTCCCCTGTAAATTAAGGATTCTCTCCTTCTGACACTGAGAGCAGAGGGTGCGATGTACGTTGTAAACAGCAAATCTGCGTGCACTTCTCTGTAAACTCATAAAAACTGATTATGCTGGGGAGCAATCTGAGGCCTCTGTTTCTTCCTCCCTAGGAAGAGAAGGACAGAAGACGCTCTCACAGGGTGGCGGAGAGCAAAATATTGCTTCCCCGGCTCCTCTTCACAGAAGCCTGTTACCAGTGAGGGGAGGGAGTGGTGGGTCACTGGGATGCGATTTCTTCTTTGCAGTTCCCCTGGGGTGCAGCAGCATGTTGCAGACTATGTCCTTAGGGCAGGACCTAGCTCAGACACTTTGTTTTAGCGACTGTCTTCTTGGCAACTTTTTTCCAAGAACAAACTGTTTTCTTGTGGAAAAATTCTGCAAAGAAGTTAGAGGGAGTGAAAGGCATCAAAGGGATTATTTAACTATTCTCTTTCCCCATTAAAGTAACACCGCGGTACTATGTTGGCTCACTTAAAGTGCAATTTTGCTTTACTCTGTTCCTCCCAACCCAGCAGGTTTCTTCTGTTAGAAACAGTCCAACACCCTCAAGCTTCCCTTCTAATGAGGTAAATCAGCTATGTGTTGCAGAGTCAGTGGGATAATAATATTTGACAGAGAATTTACATTAGCCCACAGAGAAAAGTGACAGCTCTCTTTCAAGGCTGAAGAATTCTTTGCCTTGAATCAGTCCAGAAGTTACAAATACAATTTCACAATTACGCCGCCTGTAACCACAGTGCCATTCCAGATAGATCACAGTATCACAGTATCACAGTATGCTAGGGATTGGAAGGGACCTCAAAAGATCATCTAGTCCAATCCCCCTGTCGGAGCAGGAACACCTAGACGAGGTTGCACAGGAAGGTGTCCAGGCGAGTTTTGAATGTCTCCAGAGAAGGAGACTCCACAACCTCCCTGGGCAGCCTGTTCCAGTGCTCTGTCACCCTCACTGAGAAGAAGTTTCTTCTCAAATTTAAGTGGAACCTCTTGTGTTCCAGCTTGAATCCATTACCCCTTGTCCTATCACTGGTCGCCACTGAGAAGAGCCTGGCTCCATCCTCATGACATTCCCCCTTTATATATTTATAAACGCTAATAAGATCACCCCTCAGTCTCCTCTTCTCCAAACTAAAGAGACCCAGCTCCCTCAGTCTTTCCTCATAGATAGATAATTGGGTCCAAAACATACCATGAAGGTATGTTTGACTATTTTGAGGGGACACTCTTTCAGGTTTTTACGAGGTGCATATTCTTCCTCCCAGCCTGCATTCAAGCTTTTACTAGCTTCACACACTTCCCACTCATTCTTACCTGTCTTCTTTACAACTTTTTTTCCTCTGGCAGAGAAAACTATTCACCTCAGTTCAACAAGCTAAGAACATTTTTTTCCTCCAAGGCTGCCAGATTGTTTCATGGCTCATCCAGCTCAGACCACAAGAGTCAGTTGTTTCCAACATCTCCTAACTGCAGTGATTTCCTTTCCAGGAACTTTGCCATTGCCTTCTATCCTTCTTCAATTTTCTGTGCATCTGTTCCGTATCTTTGGGGAATCCAAATCCTCACATGGCAATGCAGCAGAAGGGGCCTTCTTACAGATTATTTTATTTTAAGCAACTTTAGTGTATTTACCAGAATTTCAATTTTATATTCCAGTTACTAAACTAAGTTTAATTATTACCAAGTACTGAAGTTAACACAAGTTGCTGTGTAACTTCCGTTATTTTCCCATAATGTCGCTTTTCAGTCATCCTGTTATTACCTCAAAATAATGCACCTTATTTCATCCTAAGTAGACCTTCTGTCATAAAAACACTGTATAAATGTTGATACAGAATTAAAAGTGTACTTTTATTCCATACTTGAAATTCATTATATTCTCTTTTGTTGGAAGTGACATAATATGTCTGCATTAACACAGGAAATACATACTTTATTCCTTTATGAAACTTTTTCCTGTTGAGTAAATGAACGCAGTGCCTTGGAAAAAGAAGACATTATGCATCAAATTTGTGCCTGGTGGAACTCCTTTGAAGATTATGAAGTCAAACCAGAGATGAATTTGGCCCCATGTTCACACAAAAACCAGTCAGATTGCCAGACAGTTAGACCAGCAAGCATATTTTATGGTGGAAGCCAAGAGCAGCTAATGAGAAAAAGACAATGGTTTATTTTGGAAAAAATGTCTTACACTTTGGTTTGTAGTCTCCTGAGAGTTAACAATAGTATTTGTTTCTTCAACAGAATTAACATTTTGGAAGCTATTAAGAATAGAAAAAGGTTAAACAAATTAAAATATGTGTTTGAAAAAAATGGCAACCAAAGTATAACGTGAGAGTTTTGTACCCTGTACTACAAGCGTTAGGGAAGCAGTCTTCTCTTATTAAGAACTGGATAGTGCAGGAAGACAGATACATCCAGTACTAGCCAATGATAACGGACAGTGACCTGGCAAAGCAAAAAGTTGCATGTAGGTACAAACAGCTCTAGATCCTGAAATACCACATGCTTCAAGCAGCACAAGCAGGGTCCACCATATCTTAACTCAACACACTGGACAAGACACTAAAACAATTAAATCTTGAAAGCCATAACAGACTGTCCTTGCTTACCCAAATGCTTCCAACTAATTCCATATGACAATTTTCCAAGTGGGGTTGGCAGACTTGTGTGCATGAGTTTCGTCTTACAGGATTTGAATAATCAACAACACACAATCACACTTTCCAACAATAAAAATTACTTCAGACTTTAACCCTGCATGGAGCTCATACATAAGATTGTAGGTTTGTATCCTAAGGAAGGAAGGGGTGAGTATTTTCTCTTCGTTTATTTCACCAAATTTCCTGTTCAATGATTATCTGCAGAAGTTATTTGTTAACCTTCTACTGTTACAAGAATAGGGTTGTCACTGTAACTGACTGAGTCTCAACACTGTAAAATCAATTAAGCAGAACAGATGGCCAGAAGCTTGTAATGGGGGTGCTATAATAAATACTTGATTTACTAAAATGGAAAGTGCCCAACTTATTCGTGGTCCAATTTCATTTGTGGTCCCCACAAGATTCTTACTTCTAAACTGCAGAGATATGGGTTTGATGGATTGACAGTTAGTTGGATAAGGAACTGACTGGATGGCCATGTCCACAGAATTGCAATCAATGGCTCAATGTCCAAGTGGAAACCAAAAATAAGTAGTGTCCCTCAAGGGTCCATAATGGCATAAATATTATTTATTATCTTAATAAATGCCAGAGCTAGTGGAATTGAGTACACCCTCAACAAGTTTGCAGGTGACACCAAGCTGAGTGGTGCAGTTGATTCACTGGAGGGAAAGGATGCCATCCAGAGGGACCATAACAGGCTTGAGGAGTGGGCACATGCAAACCTCAGGAAGTGCAACAAGGCCAAGTGCAAGGTCCTCCATTTGGGAGAAGGACCTGGGGACACTGGTGGACAAAAAAAATGGATATAAACCAGCAACATGCACTTGTAGCACAGAAAGCCAATTGCATCCTGAGCTGCACCACAAGAAGCATGGCCATCAGGTCAAGGGAGGTGATTCTCCCCTTCTACTCTACGCTCATGAGACCCCACCTGGATTACTGTGTCCAGTTCTGGGGCCCCCAATGCAAGAAAGACATGGACCTGTTGGAACAGGTCCAGACAATGGCCACGAAAATGATCAGATGGCTAGAACTCTCCTCCTGTGAAGAAAGGCTGAGAGTTCGGGTTGTTCAGTCTGAAGAAGAGAAAGCTCCAGCAGACTATATTGGAGCTTCTCAATATATAAAGGGGCTTATGGGAAAGATGAGGACAGACTTTTTACCAGGGCCTGTAGTCACATGACAAACGGTAGAAGTAGATTTAGATGGGATACAAGGAAGAAGGTGGTGACACCCTGGAATAGTTTGCCCAGAGATGTTGTAGAAGGCCCATCATTGGAAGTGTTCATAGTCAGGTTGGATGGGTCTTTGAGCAACCTTATCTGGTGAAAGACAGCAGTGGGGTTGGACTACCTGATCTTTAGAGGTCCCTTCTAACCCAAACCATTCTATGAGTCTATGATTCATGAATCTCAGTACTGTTACATCAGTGATGTATGGTCCATAGTGTTTGAATTTCTTAAGAAGAAACAAGCAAATGAAAATCCTCTCTTCCATTTAATGGGAAATAATTTTACCTGAATAAGTATTAAATTAAAAAACAGGGTGGAAAAGCAGGGAAAGGTGGCAGGAAACAATAAGCGGGAAAATAGGAGCAAAGAATTCCTAAACCAGTTGTATTCCCTAATATCACTGAGAATGTTAGCAATTAATTTTTCACGTTGTTTTAAATAAACAAATAAATAAACCAAGCACTGTTTTCTTTTTCCTACTTACAGAATATATTCTTTTGGGATAATTTTGGCAATGGAGTTAATTCCCAAGTTTTATGTTTTTATGGTACATAAAGGGCTTTAAAAGAAAGGAAAGGGGGAAAATCCCAGTAAAAAAGTCAGTAATCTTTACACTTCTTATTGATGGCTGTTATTGAAATAAAAAAAATATGTATTGGGCACTTTAAGGAAAAGTTAATAACCTGGTTTATGTAATCCTTCCTTAGAGATCCACTAAGGTCATGTTGACTCAAAGCACTTGGTTGATAAAAATCATCAATAAGACTTGCACTATGAGTCATGTGATTAAAGGCAAAAGAAAAAAAAATGTTGATTGCATTATTTTCTGTCAGGAGCACCATAATGACAAACATAGATCTTAAATGTAAGGTGCAGACCTTGCAATTAACCCAAAAAATTCATCAGTCTGCCTTAATGTCTTAATTACAATGCCACCAACAATCAGGCCTGGAGCTCTAATTCCAAGATACAGAAAGATGTTCCTGTCCTCCTACAGGCTAATCCTGTTCCTTCTTTGGTTTTTTTGTTTGTTGAGTTGGTTTTTTAGTTTGGGGGGGAGAAGGGGGCTTGTTGTTTTTTTTTTTAATGTGGAACTATTCCGTTAGCCATTGTACAATGTGATTCCACTGACTGTTAGTCTAACACATAGGAAAAAATACTTAGAGGGGAACTTTTTAGCCTGTCTTTGCCCCTCAAGACCATTTTGAGATTATCATTAAACTGCTGTCTCTATTTTCATTTTTATTGCAGAAACTCACATTTAGAGATTAAAGACTGAAGTATTTAAAAGCATTATTTCAAAGTGAAAGACATAGTGCCTTCTTGGACTCAAAATTGCATATAGCTATTTAAACTTTCAATCAGACACAAGCTTTTCAGCACACAAATGACATGTGAACAAGGAAAAAAGAATATTTAAGTCACCATTCACTGCAGTACTGAAAAGAAGAGCATGTATGTGTTGATTTAATGCCTTACCTCAAAATGAGTTTCTTTTTCAATCACACATAAGAAGTGTGGGGCCTGACTCAGGGTTTCAAAACAGACTCTCAAGGTGTAAGGGTATTGTCTAAACAATATTCATCTGACGATATTTCTTTAACTATCAAAAATTAGTAAGTTGGCTATGCTGATAAAACAGAATGCTTGCCATGATGTAGAGCATGAAGGAGCATGTCTTTAAAGATTTCCACTCTTGAACATTGGAATTTTCCACTGTTTGTGCACAATTTGATAGCTGTAACTGAAAAAAAAAAGTAAATTCAAACTGAGAAGTGAATTAAGAAAAGCTGACTTCAAAATGAAACCCAGCATTTCATAAATAGGTATTATGAGTACTCAATGTTATTTTTAAATGTCTATTCCTCTGTATATATTCAAACCTCCCAATTATTTTAAACTACCTCGTCCCCCTTGTAGTTTTGGTAGGTCCTTATTTTCAACAAACAGAACATAAGAAACTGAAGAAGATTAAACCTTTGCACTCGTACAGAAAAAAGGAAGGGAGGAGAACGAGATCAGCTGTCCATCACATCCATAGGAGGCTGATGTTTCCTTTTCATGGGAAGGATAACTGTCACACAATAAGATGGGCACTGAAATGAAGCTTAGTATCCTAAAACACACAGAGACACTTCATACTATGTTCTACTTAGTGAGTGTTACAACAGATAGAGGCATTGCAGCAATCTTTGTGAAAATGAGCATAAGAATATACACCCATATGAAATGACAATTGAATTACCAAAATGATCAGAAAGATTATTTTACTAAATAGAATCATCTCAAGGGCTTAACTAAGAAATCAAACCCCAGCTATTACAGCCTTCTCAGAACCTGGAAGAGTTATTCTGTTGTTGTCCCCAGAGCCCACTGCGCGGACTGAGTCCATTTCTCAACCTCCTTTGGGTTAACAGCCTTCAAAAAAAGGTAGTGCTAAGCAATTTTTTCCAGAAAAGGTGTGTTTTACTAAAAGAGTGCACAAAATTAACTGAAGAGTTAATGGTCGTGTAATTTGATCCTTGACTTCATTTCTCAGCTTTTTTTCTAAGTGTGCCTTCTCTGATTAGATAAAAAATAACAGTAAAACTGGCTGAAAGCAGGTGCCATAGAATGCCTGTTTCCAGTTATTCCAAAGCCAGGAACACTACACGAGTCACCAAAATGATTTCACCGTTCACAGCAGGGATGGTCAACTCTCCTTGAGATCTGTTCATGCTTTCTGAATATACTCAAGGACTATGAGCTAATCATTGTGTGACAGTAGGAAGAGTCCTGGGAAAATTAATTCTCTGTGATTAGCATGGTCTTGTTACCTTGGTACCATAAAAACTGTGAACTGTTGGTGTCAGCCCCTCAGTTGCAGTTCTAATATTGCTTAAGGATAATGAAAAGCCATACACAAACTTGTAAATGATTAACAAGACAAAAGCCTTTTAAACGGGCATTTTATGTGAGCTAAGTGAGGGGTAAAGCCTTCAGTAATTGTTCATATTTCATGGGGACTTGGCTTTTCATGAATTCATCTCAGTGTCATCTTTCATACATATTACAGTATCGGTTCATTAAAATTCTCGATGCAGCGCTGAACCTGGTCAGACTGAAATGGGGCTGACAAACCTCATGTCTGCCACACAGATAACCAGACCTTATGAAGGTGAAATTAGTTTTCAGGATCTGTACTGTTCACTTGATTGATTCCGTCTTAGAAGTCATATGACTTAATGTTTCCTGCATGGGCTGCCACTGTCATGCAAACATGACCTGATAACACATTGTCAGGAGCGCTCCAGAGAGCTAACAGCAATCTAACATCTTTCTATTGAGTGTGAAGTTCCATCTGAAATGTGCATATTTGATAAGCAGTTCCTCTTCTTCTATCTGTCCTTTTCATTTTCAGAAAGTTAATCTTCTCTGCTCCACTGAATGCTGTGTCGAAACGAGCTGGCTCGGAAATGCAGCAGGTGGCCCCATGTGACACTATGTGGGCCAGCTGAGCCCCTGGGGACAGAGAGGTTTTGCCACCATGCCTGGCCAGTAGCGTGGATGGGAGCAGCATACATTGTGCCGCTCAGTTCCTTTCAAGGAGATGGACTTTCGGGTATCAGGAAAAAAATCCCCTTGAACTCAGGTTTATTACTGTTTGGTCCTTAGGTTCAGGTTCAGCTACAGGATATAAAACATTTTTGCTCTTGAGGAAATATTGTTAGCAGGTGCGCCATGCTACATATGAAATCTGTTTTTCCCACGTAACGTCCATACATAATCTCAGTACATTCCAGAACAATTTCAGGCAATGGCAAGTTTCATGGATTATCAGATCAGTGCTTTGTGACACCTCTAGCTCTCAGCAGTCTGCTGTCTGAGCGTCTGTCCCCACGCTGTCAGGGACAACCTTAGCTTTCATGCCACACCAATCAAATCTGTACAGTAACATTAGCTGCCTCTGTTATTCATATTGAAATAAAACATCAAGCTATCATATCACTTTCTACATTCACATGACCAAATGTCAAACCATAGCACTTTATGGGGTCTACAATTTATTATTCATTCACTGATGTCTCCAGCATAAATTACTCTTGAATTTAACGCAGTAATAGTTTGCTTTTTATGTGAGAAAGATAGGTCTCCACAAAGCACCTCAGGACGTGTACATGTTATGTCACAATCCACTGTGCAAAAGTTTAAAAAGTCAGACGATACCCCTACTCCTGGTCATGGAAATAGACTGACGGAATGTCCTGGTTCCGGCAAGGATGGGGTTAATTTCCAAGGAGCCGGCAGGGGAGGCACGTATTCCATACCACGTGACCCATGCCCCGCTATAAAAGGAGCTAGCCGGGGCGGGGGAGTCAGTCGCCACTCGGGGGCGGGTTGCGGCGGTGGGGGTCAGGTCGGTGCGCTTCGCGGCGGTACTGTAATCGCGTTCTTGTATTCCTTTACCGGTGTTATTGTTTTTCTTTCTTTCTTTTCTTTCTTTTTCCCTTTGTCTGTTCTGTTAAATTATAATATTTCAACCCACGAGTTTTGCCCTTTTCTGCTGATTTTTCCCACGGCTGTGGGAGTCGAGTGAGCGGCTGCGTGGTTCTCTGTTGTTGGCTGAGGCCAAACCACGACACGGAAGAAATTCCAGGGAGCCGCAGAAACCCATCCCTGGGTCAGCTTTAACGCAGGTCAGCAGCTTTGGCCCTATTAGTCTCCCTGAAGGGGTGAGGAGACTTCCCTTGATTGCTGCAGCTGTTTGACAGCAACTGTATATTGCTTGTCTGGATTTGCAGCTATTCAAAAGAATTTTAAATTCTTTTTTTTTTCATTTTCTAAACATTTAATAGAGTTTAAAAAGAAAAAAAAAAAGAGAGAAAAAATATGAAATGTCAGTATTTTATTTCCAGTCTAAAGCACTGACATTGCAGCTTATGTGTATCTGCCGGCCTTGGTGGAAACACTAGATAACGGTACATAATACAACACACCATGGAAGTGATTGTAATTGTACTGTTTAAATTTTGTTAATGATGTTTCAAAAATTAGCCCTGAGCACTGTTAAACTTTTTATTCCTTTAAATGTAACAAAAGGAAAGTTTTCTCAAAACATGTTTTGGCAGACAGTAGCACACAGGAAAAATCAAAGTTCCCTTGCTTTAACTGTTCTCCTTATGTATGTTTTCTCACGACAATGCAATTTTACTGGAGCCAGTGACAGAGTTTTCTGCCTTGTGAGTTGTGTGCTTCCAAACAGGAATACAGGAAAAGGTTGTGCAGCACTCACGTTTTTCCTCCCAAACATCTGGTGTCAGTGTTTTATCTCCTCCAAGATTTTGAGTGGAACACTTCTCCACGTCAGCTCTTAAAGAAGACAACAATCTGCACAGTGGCTAAAGAAAATAACTGTATCCCATACACACTGTACAAAATCCTCTCTTACACATTCACAGATCTGCTAAACACTATAAAATGAGCACTAGTTGCACTTCACTGTCATGGGTCCAGTTCAGTTGAAACAAGAAGAAAGACCTGTTCTTCTAAACATTTGAAAGGGGGGGGGAGAGATGGAAGGATGAAACAATGACACTGTACTTCCAGTCTAGCCTATAGCTGTGACTTAACAGTGACACCAGTGAACTCACTTAAAATTATTTTGAAGCTATCCTGAGGAAAAAAAAAACAAACAAACAAACAAACAAAAAAAAAATGAGATGGAAGAGCAGAGCCAAAAAGTAAAACAAGTTTTTCAACAGCAGAGCCACCCTCCCCATTAATCACAGCAGCTCAAAGAACCACACTTCTGTCCCTCCCAACCCCTTTTGAAATGCCATTTATAGTACAGCGGTCTACGTTCAGCTACAGTAACTAGGCCTTTTTTCACTATTTAATCATACAGATTATTTTCAACACACTATTGGATTTTCCACATCCATTTGCAGAAATACCACATAAAAGAGTGCACTTGACCACAACTTGTCTGAGATATTTAAATTTAAGTTCCCCATAAGTTTCCGTACTGAAATTCAGGTCTTCCAAATTAAAAAAAAAAAAAAATTATGCCAGGAGAAGGTGAATACTCCTAAAACTAAGTTTCTAGCCATATTTCAAAGCAGTAACTCCTAGAATGTCACATTACATATTGGCAATCAACAGGTAAAAAACAGGCTAGACAATTAAAATACTCAGTAAGCCCATTACTCAGAGATGTTCAAACTCCTCTGAATCAGTTCCTTTATCCTAAACAGAATAGCAGTAATGCAGCCCTCAGGAGATGAAGGAATCAGGGCACTGGCTAAAGGCAGAAGCAACAGACACTGCTGACTCAGCCATTTCTTCTGATCAATCTCCTGCCACAATAGTTAAGTACCGATGGTCCTGATAACGCTAATCTTACCACTGCAAAATATTATTTCTCTTATGATATGATTGAAAATCCTGAGTTAGTTTTTAGGGAAGTCTAACACATTTGTGCTGTATATTGGCCTATATCAGAACTTTGGGGTTTAGCCAGATGAACGCTGTCAAGACCATACTTGTGTGGTACAGGAACTCAGGAGGTCCTCTAAGTCAAGCAAAGCCTCTTTTATATCTAAATGTACTTCAACTTGCCTTAAACTAGCTCATATGTTATAAATTCTTCCTGTATTCGGTTGTTAGGGGCTATTTCTGCTCTGGATTTTGGAGATTTCCTACCAGACAAAAGCATTTACAGCTAGTTTTCAGTCTCAGCAGCAGTCACTTGTGATTTCACAACTTTCCAATACCTACTGAAGTTCTTTATAAAGTCTCTACAAAGTCTTAATTTATTAGTGAATAGCTGTAAATCAGAAATTAGTATCACTAGCATAACTACTATTGGACTAGACCTAATTGGTCTTCCAGTGGTATTTACATAGTTGATAAATCCTGATCTCAGTTAATAGAAGCATTATTAGACCTTCGGAAATCAATGCTGGAAATACACAAACTGTATTTATCAGTCTCATGAATACCTAGCTATTTGGAACATTTTTTCTCTGCATATGTATTTCTCTCTTTGCTTGAATGTTTGGATTTTACTTTTCCTGGAGATACACATACTGCTTTAATTGCACAAGTGTCAAAGGTCACAGGTACCCAGGGTGTGCTGTTGTACACCTCCATTCTTTCAAGTACTCAAAATTTTGGCTCTGCTTGGGCTTGGCATTTAGGCACGGGCATAACAATAAACTCATAAGTAGGTCCATCGTATGTAAGCAATGGGCTAAATTAGGACAGAATTCTTAGTATCCATAGGATTTCCATCCCAACTGGGCAAAGCCATGACTCAATTTTTTCACTTTTTTTTTCCCCAATAACACCATCTTATTATAGCACTTAAGTATTTTCAAGGTTGATTGTAAGGCATTTCCTAATCACCCTCTCATAAGAAGAATGCTACTGAGTTTTAATGAACCCTTGCAACCTGACTGTGTACTGTATACCATCTTTATTATTTTCGATACTCAGTGTATTTCTCTAGTCCCACCTACCCCTTCCTTATCATTGAAATGTACATACTTTTTCTCCCCATATGCTATTCAGGTTGTGTTTTTCTGAGAAGTCACTAGATAACTAGATGCCAAAATGCTATTATTGCATTTTCCTGAGAGCAGTGTTACAGTCTTCCTAGTTTAGGAATTATTTTTTGCAAGGGCTCAGGGGAACCCATGTAGGAAAAGACGGATCAAGAAAGCAAGAGGTTTGTTTTCTTGAGTTGCCTTTCCCACAGTATTCACAATGATTATGTTCTGGCTTCAAGTTTGCCAGAAAAGGTTCTCAAGCTACTTTGGCAACATGTGCATCAAGGACTACAAGAAGTAGGGAGAAAATGTCAAATATTTCATTTAGTATGCAAAGCCACTAAAATAAATGTTACTTATCCTGTGAACTTTGTAGTGATCGACACATAGATCTTGAATAGATTTCGCTAACAGCTTCACTTTGTCACTGGCTGCAACAGTGATATCATGTGATCAACATATTAAGCACATTTTAGTACAAGTTTGAGCATCCTGCCTACAGAAAGGTATAAGCATTGACATGTGAAAATAAGGTATTGATTAGAAAATTTCTATAAAGCCACAGCTTCATATGCTTCTCTCTTTCTTTGCTCTCTTTCCCCCACTATATATTTATATATATATACAGTACAGAAATATACTAGTGTCTGTAGATGCACAGAAATATACATGTGCACAAAAACCCCACACCTGCAAAAAGAAGGGCCCAGTGAAAAAGGCTGTGACCATCAGTGTTGTTATTTGCTTTGTATTTATGACTGTCTTACTTGGGACAGAGATTCAAGTAAATGCAAACACTCAGAGATGATGCACTGGCAGCATTAACTTGAGTCAAACATTGTGAAGCTAGAGCTGTGCAAGCTTCTCTAGATGTTTCTACCAATGTACTTCAGTATTGACCTATTGACCTATTGATATGTCTTCAGCATTTTTCTGTAAAAAAATGGACCATGTGGACTACCCAGCCTGGACTGCACTGGCCTGCAAGGGCTTTGGCATTTACATAATGAAGACTGCAAAAGCTAATCCTTAATTTCTCACATGGGAAAGTACGATACGTGTAGAAGTATGTAAAGTATGTAGAAGTAATAGAAGACTCTTCTTGTTGGATGCAAATCTGATAAGACAAAACTGGGAGAGAGGAGGAAGTGAGAGAGGAATAGAGATAAACCATCTCCAGTGTGATTGTATTTGGAGGCAGTACTGACTGTTGTGGTTAGTCTGATTTGGACATGAATCCACTGGAACCACAGATTTTGTCCTGGTCTGCCACAGGTGTGTATATGAGAGCTAGGCAACAAATAGGTTAGAAAGGGAAATACCTTCAAACTGTTGTTGAATTGACTGGATAACCCTCAGCAACAGCACTGAGTGTAGTTAATTATGGCAATAAAATGTATGAAATTAACTTGTGTGAACTATGAATATGAAGATTATGGACTTTATCAGCCTAGATAATTCAGTGACACTATAAACTCATGTTTCTTGTTCTATCCTCACTCTTACTCAACGGCTTCAACAACTGAACCAAAAGCTCTTGCTAATAAGAGATGATGTGGCCTGCTCTCCAGGCAGAGCCTTGATACTTCCCAGGATTTCATGGATCATCTGCATGGGAAGCAGGCATTGTATTGATCTCCAAGAAGGCTGAACAAGGATAAGAACCAAGCAGCTCCAACCCTGTCACTGTGTCAAACTCCGTCCAGCTCTTCTCTTACACAAGTAGGTTTGGTCAAATGAGCAATTGTGTCAGTGCAGCAGATGCAAACCTTGAGAGAGAGGTGGGAAAAATAAGGACTTTTCTTGCCTTTTCTTAATAAAGCGCCCAGAGTTGTGTGGCTGCCTAACAAGCTACCTTGCTTTGGCTACCTTAACCCCTGGGGCACTTTGTTCTCAGAAATCCCAAAGCTACCCGGTTTTGAGCAATATTGTTATGCTGACAAGGGCCAGCCACTGGCAGCTGTGACACAGCTGGAAGAGGTCTGCGCTCACTCCAGCCCCTTCACTAGCCAAAGCTTGTTATATTCCATGGCTGCAGCAGATTTGCTATGCTAGATGCATACTGGCTGCCCAGGGGCACTCAAGGGATTAATGAGTAGTTTTGTAGCGAGCCCAACCCAAGAATCCCATGAATAATCAATGGTACTTGAGGCTTTTCGGGTAATTGAATTGCAAACCTAGTAATAACTAGAGATGTATCAGCAGCAGAACTATGCTTATGCCTGCCTCTAAATGTACAGGCTAATGAAAAAAAACACTGATTGTGAGGATTGTTTATCTACTTCTATACCTATATTAAAAAAAGGAGTCTCTATAAATTTGTGAATCTGATTACTGTTCATCCTCCCTAAGTCACTCTCTAATCATGCCTAAACTATGTGATTCTGGTACATCCAGTGGCAAGATTAGGAAAGAGCTAGAACTCCATAAGATCATAGGTATTTTTTAAAGGGGGAAGCAAAACTGAACACTAGAAAACAGATATGATTGACTTAGTCATGGATTAGCAAGTAAACAACATCACACGACTAAATTTTTATGTGGAGAATCATCTCTAATTCGGTCTTTTACAATAAGTTCTCTTGTGGACACAGAAAAGCAACACCATATGCAAAGCCAGACTTCCTCTCTACATAAAGAAGACAAGGGATAATGGCTTCAAACTAGAAAAGGATAGATTTAGAACAGATATTAGGCAAAAAAAATTCACTATGAGGGTGGTGAGGCACTGGAACAAATTGCCCAGGGAAGTTGTGGAGGCCACATCCCTGGAAGTCTTCAAGACCAGGCTGGATGGGGCTTTGAGCAACCTGGTCTAGTGGAAGGTGTCCCTGCCCATAGCAGGCAGGTTGAAACTAGATGATCTTTAAAGTCCCTTCCAACTCTAACCATTCTATAATTCTGTGATAAAACATTAGAGCACAGGTGAATCATAGAATCGTAAGATCATTTAGGTTGGAAGATCATCAGAATGTTGCAGGTTGATGACTAGGGTGTAGAAGGATTTTCTCATGCATAATTAAAATCAGTATTGAGAATCAATGGTTTTGGGGTTGTTTTTTTTTTTTCTTCCATCAGCAATGACATCAAGAGATCAAATGGTTAAATCAAAATAGCAAATTGTTTGTTATTGCAAACAGAAACTAACAAGAAAATTCATCACAACTATCTGTATATTTAATTACTTAAGTAGCACATGTGGCTTACCCAAAAGTTAGAGAATTGTTAGGGGTGGGACATCATCTCTGGAAGTGAACAGAGCTAAGACTTTACCACAAAGCTTGCTGCCTTTCTCCCAAGTGCTAGTGCGGTTGTCATATGGCGACTGTTTTTTGTCTTGATTATTTCCAGAAGCAATAAGCGGCATTAATTTTTCATTAATAAGGGATACCTCCCAAGCCCTTATCTCCAGTGGTTTGTTGCCATCTCCCTGCACAGGATCTTTGATCAGATAAAGCAAGTCACATGTGGCTTAACTGAGCATTTGCCACACTGAAGGGGACAGAAGGACATCAGAGCACAAGAGGCACAAGAAAATGAAGGGGCATCTGTTTTCCTAGTGAATCTGTCACCAAGAATACTTCTATGACCTGAGAAACACATCTGCTTTATAAAATTTCTGTTGTCTTTCAGAATATTCCTGATCACTGAAGCATGCTAATTGCCGCTTCAACTGTTTGTAAGGCTACACCACAGCTGAAGAGATGGATATCTCAGAGGAGGTGGGGGAGTGGAATAAGAATGATAATTGTCTTTACCCATTATTCAACTCAATTGCTAGTTGTGCTTACAAGGCAAAATTGACAACCTCATGGGAGAATTCACCTTGGCAGGCGTCAACAGAAAAGCTGTAATTGATTACACTAAGTTATTAGTAATAGCAGTATAAAAAGGGTGCCTCTTCATCCATCCAGCACATCAGCCCCAGAAGACCTTTATCCTGTCTGCTCTTATGTACTGTTACTGCACCTTCTGTGACCCACTGTTGTTTTATGTAATTCAGTTCATTGGTTAGGCCAGGTTTCTTCCCACTTCCTCAGACATAACATTTATCCACCATATTTCAAACAAGGGTCTAAGAAGCAATGTCCTCACAACCTTATTTCTTCATACAAGATCTCTCTTCCATGATTTTTCTTTCAAAAGCTCAAGACTTATGCCTGCAGCTTCCCCTCCATCTCATTCTTTCCCTCTTCCCTTCATCCTCAAATCCAATCCTCAAATGAATTGTCCAAACATAAATCCAGAACTCCCTTGCTCTGGCCTACGTGGAGGTTCTGGCAACCCCTGCACTTCTCTCGGCCTCTTTCTCCTTTTCTCTCAGTCAAGAATATGATACGTAGAAAGCATTAAATGGTTCTGTCCTGGTTCCGGCAGGGATGGGGTTAATTTCCCCAAGGAGCCGGCAGGGGAGGCAGGCATTCCATACCACGTGACCCATGCCCGGGCTGTAAGAGGCACTAGCCGGGGAGGGGGGCAGTCGCCACTCGGGGGCGGGATGCGGTGGCGCGGATGCTGTCAGCCCGCCTAATAGCTGAGATGCTGGGCTGTACAGGTGGGCAGTAGGACATACTCTCTTCAAGTTGCTGGACCTTCTGGGACAGTTTCTCCACAGCTGAAACGAGGGAGGAAGAGAGACTTTCTTCATATCGACGGAGTCTTCCAGCCGAGTGGTACGCGACAATTGATGTCGGCAATGCATTCTTCTCAATCCCTTTGGTGACAGTTTGCTTTCACTTGGAAGGGCATCCAGTACACCTGGAATCGACTGCCCCAGGGGCGGAAATACAGCCCCACCATTTGCCGTGGACTGATCCAGACCACACTGGAACAGGGTGAAGCTCTGGAACATCTGCGGTACATTGATGACATCATTGTATGGGGGGACACAGCAGAAGAAGTTTTTAAGAAAGGGTATAAAATAGTTCAAATCCTTCTGAAAGCTGGCTTTGACATAAAATGAAGTAAAGTCAAGGGAGATGCAATTTTTAGGAATAAAATGGCAAGATGGATGCCATCAGATCGCGATGGATGCCGTCAGATTGCAATGGATGCAATCAACAAAATAGCAGCTATGTCTCCACTGACCAGTAAAAAGGAAACACAAGCTTTCTTAGGTGTTGTGGGTTTTTGGAGGATGCATATTCCAAAATACAGTCTGATTGTGAGCCCTCTGTATCAAGTGATGCAGAAAAAGAATGGCCCTACCTGGAGCGTCTGGCAGAAAGCACCAGGGGAGAATCAAGGTCAACCCCTGGGGTTCTGGAGTCAGGGATACAGAGGATCCGAAGCCCGCTATACCCCAATGGAAAAGGAGATATTGGCAGCATATGAGGGGATTCAAGCTGCTTCACAAGTGGTTGGCGCTAAAGCACAGCTCCTCTTAGCACCTCGACTGCCGGTGCTGGGCTGGAAGTTCAAAGAAAGGGTCCTTGCCACACATCATGCAACTGATGCTACGTGGAGTAAGTGGGTTGCACTGATCACACAGTGAACTCAAATGGGAAACCCCAGTCGTCCAGGAATACTGGAAGTGATCATGGACTGGCCAGAAGGCAAAAATTTGGGAATATCACTAGAGGAAGAGGTGATGCGCGCGGAAGAGGCCCCACCATATAATGAACTGCCAGAAAATGAGAAGAAACATGCCCTGTTCACTGATGGTCCTGCCGTATTGTGGGAAAGCATCGAAAGTGGAAGGCTGCTGTGTGGAGTCCTACACGAATAGTTGCAGAAGCCACTGAAGGACAAGGTGAGTCGAGCTGGTTTGCAAAGGCGAAAGCCATCCAGCTGGCTTTGGAAATTGCTGAGTGAGAGGAACGGCCAGTACTTTACCTCCATACTGATTAATGGATGGTGGCAAATGCTCTGTGGGGGTGGTTACAGCAGTGGAAGCAGAGCAACTGGCAGTGCAGAGGTAAGCCCATCTGGGCTGCTGAACTGTGGCAAGATATTGCTGCCCAGATAGAGAATCTGGTTGTGAAAGTACATTATGTAGATGCCCACATCCCCAAGAATTGGGCCACCGAGGAACATCAAAACAACCAGCAGGTAGATCAGGCTGCTAAAATTGAAGTGGCTGAGGTGGATCTGGACTGGCAACATAAGGGTGAACTAATCATAGCTCAGTGGGCCCACGATGCCACAGGCCATCAAGGAAGAGATGCAACATATAGATGGGCTCGTGACAGAGGGGTTGAGTTGACCATGGACACTATTGCACAGGTTATCCATGAATGTGAAACGTGTGCTGCAATTAAGCAAGCCAAGCGGTTAAAGCCTCTTTGGTACGGAGGACGATGGCTAAAATATAAATATGGGGAGGCCTGGCAGTTTGATTATATCACACTCCCACAAACTCTCCAAGGCAAGCGCCACGTGCTCACAATGGTGGAAGCAACCACTGGATGGCTGGAGACATACCCTGTGCCCCATGCCACCGCCTGGAACAGTATCCTGGGCCTTGAAAAGCAAATCTTATGGTGACATGGCACCCAAGAAAGAATTGAGCCAGACAACGGGACTCATTTCCGAAACAGCCTCATAGACACCTGGGCCAAAGAGCATGGCATTGAGTGGGTATATCACATTCCTTATCACACACCAGCCTCGGGTAAGATAGAACGATACAATGGACTGCTAAAGACTACCCTGAGAGCCATGGGGGGCGGGACCTTCAAACATTGGGATACCCATTTAGCAAAAGCCACCTGGTTAGTTAACACCAGAGGATCTGCCAATCGAGCTGGTCCTGCCCAATCAAAACTTCCACGTACAGTAGAAGGGGATAAAGTCCCTGTAGTGCATATGAAGAATATGTTAGGAAAGGCAGTCTGGGTTAGCCCTGCCTCAGGCAAAGGCAAACCCATCCGTGGGATTGCTTTTGCACAAGGACCCGGGTGCACTTGGTGGGTGATGCGAGAGGATGGGGAGGTCCGATGCGTACCTCATGGGGATTTTATTTTGGGTGAGAA